>NW_022589707.1:68336772-68470604 GCF_004348235.1 Phoca vitulina | reverse complement strand
CCCCCCCCCCCCCCCCCCCCCCCCCCCCGCCACCGCCCCACCTCACCTCCCAGTTAATACTCAAGCCATCCCCACCATTCCAGAGAAACCACTCTGCCATTGAGTACCAGCAAACCAATGGTCAGATTCAATCTTCTCTTTTCGGTCCTCATCTTATTCGAGTTTCTTTGGCCAAATGACACCACAACCACCCTTTTCTTTCCTTCAAAGGCTTTTCTCACCTTCCTCACACTCTGTACTGTCCATTTCCCTTACTCTTGCATTACTTACATGTCTCCTTTGTGGACATCTCCATTTCTGCCACCTTAATGTTGGTAAAACCCGTCTTACCTTTTGTCCTCTCTATTCCCACTCCCTGGGTGACTGCATCCAATAAAGCAGTTCCAACCACGCCTTTCATTCAAGTGATTCCCATATCAGCACATACCAGGCCCCTGAGCAACACAGCCTGATACCCAGCTCTCTACTGACCAACTCTACTTAGAGTCAACCTCTCCAGAACCAAGCTCCTCATCTTCTCTTTCTCACAGAGGTCAGATGCACCATCTTCTCTTCAATCCAAGATCTTTCATTCCCTTACCCTCCACACTCACTTCCTGGCAATTCGACCTTCTGACAGCATGCCCTCTTTGCCATCTTCATTGCTGCTCCTTAACTGAGGTCCGTCATCCTTTACCTGGACTACTGCAATTGCTCCTAGCAGGTCTCACCTCTTTCTGTTTCTGCCCCCACTAATATGGATTCCTTATTGTTGCCAAACTGAAGCATATTGTGTTGCTCCTGATGTTTACATCTTTCTGTTTCTCCCCATCATCTACCAAATGAAAACCAGCTTCTTAGCATGACACACGGCCCCTAGGATCAACCTTCTTCTGTTTGCCCGTCAGACTCATCTCTCATTAAGCTCTCCACAGCAGGCCGTATCCCAGCGACAATCTATTATAACACAATGCAGTTGTCTTTCTGCCCTTTCTCAATCTGCGTTCTACACTGGAAATGTCCTCCTGGCCCACACGCACATCTGACCTTTGTCTGCTTGGCAAATTTCTCCTCCTTTTTCCAGTCCCACTCACTTCCTTGATAGGGCCTTTTCTGACTTTCCCACTGCATGTGACCTCCCCTTTCTTCTCTCGTGGTCCCAAATCACTTCATTGCAATTGTTTACATTTCTGTCTCATCCTTACCCCATTAAATTTTATTTTTTTAATTTGTAATTTCACATCATCTGACATGCCACCCGGCACCTAGTATAAGCTCAATAAATGCCTGTGGAATAAAAACTGTTGGCACAAGGGCATCATTCTCAAGATTCAAAGACTGGTAGAAAATCATATTATGCAGGATTTTAGAGGAATGAACTAAGAATCAAGGTCCAAATTTAAATAATGCATACATAATCCACTTAGTTCTGTTCTTTTTACTCTCATGCACTCTATCTTCTAATACCTTACTCCACCTCTGAATCATCTGTTGGCCTTTATCATTTTTTTTCCTCTGGCAGTCCCATTAAGTCTTATTATTCAATGAGTCAAAAATTCCAGTCCAATTCCATTATTGGATAAGTCTATCCTCTGAGCCTCTGAAATCTCCCCGTAGACCCTTCCTGAACTACCAGGATCCAGGCCTACTAATCCAGCAATAATCAACTCTCACATTTACATAGATTGTTTTCCTTTAATGTATATTAATCTCATCCTCACAACAGAAATAGGTAGTTTTTATTACTGTCATTTGACAAGCAAAAAACTGGTGCCAAGAAACCCAGAGGATACTTATCCTTCCTATGTTTCCCCATGCATAAGCCTGAGAAATTAATTCTGCACTTTCTGACGTCTAGTCTTCATATTTTTTTTTTCTTCAACACCATTTACCAAAGTCACATCCTCCTGTCCTTCCTCTCGGACACACTGACTTTACTTTTTATGTCTCCCAAACTATAGCCTTCCTGTTTGTGCTTGTGCTTCTACCCTGCTGATCTGATCACCAGCTGAGCTTTCATTCCAAAGTAATCATTTTTCTCCCCTTTTCAGCTCCATAATCCAATGACTTGACAAAGGAAGCCGTACTTCATGAGTTTCACCCCAGAGTCTCATTCTCTGCAAAAATCTAAGTGAAACTTTACCCATAACCCAATTGTCTTTTTGAAGGGTTTTTTCTGAACTTCAGCAATTATAACTTGATTACCCCCAGACCAATATTCTGTGCCTCTTTTTCCTTCTCTAGCTTTCTTCTAAGGAGCAAGCAAGGAAAATGAAAGTCTACATAATGTAATCATGTCTACTTTTATAAAAATACTGGTCAAGGAAGGTGAAACTCAAACTACTGGGGGGAAATGAGGTTTAGAATCACACTTTTCCATCCTTTTCAACATTCTCTCATATCATTAAAAGCTGGCCTTAGTTTCTAGCCTCTGACCCTCATTGTACCCTCTCACTCTGCTCCCCAAGCACATAGCTGTATTCTGGTGTGCGGCATTCACCTCCTTTTCTATTACTCAATAGTGGAAAGGGATAAACAGGTAAGAGTGAACACACAAAATAGTTATTTTATTTCTTTGTCCATAGGAGTTGGACTACAATTCCACAGCTCCACCTCAGAGGACGCCTCCTCCCTACCTCCCAGCACAAACAGACCCTTACCCTCAGAGCCTGGAAAACACCTGCTCTTCTCCCTTCCCTCTCAAAAACAGTGTCAGAGAGAAACAATGATCAATTCTAGAAAACTGTCTCAGCTAGTTAGACCAGATGCCCAGGAGCGGATTCAGCCCCTGTGAGACTTCTTGGCCTCTCCTATTTCCAAAAGAACCTCTAACTTTCAGTCAGTCATCTTACAAATGTTGTCAGTCATCAGGAAGAATATCAATGCATCCATCCATCACCATTTCTAAAAACACAACCAGCCACAGGCAAGCTCAATATAATCCCTCTATATGAGTCACGTATTCCCACTTTTGGGGGGGGGAGGAAATTCAAAGGAGACCTCAAGGAACTGAGTCACATGCAATTTCTAAAGTCAGTGCAACAGAGAGCTGGGATTAATTGAAGAGAGTCTTTCTGAACTTTCTGTCATCTTCCTGCCTCTCATTTCACTATTTCTTTGTTAGGCTGCAGGCTCTTACTCTGTTCTTTCTAGGTGTACATCCATGGTGCATGTGATCATCCAAATGATCAGTCTAGTTGTAGTGACCACATCAGTCCACTGGCCCCAAATTTCACCCTGACATTTCAAGTAGATTCTTCATTACTAAGAATTAGTGTTAAAAAGGCTTAAGACATTTCACTTCAGAAAAAGAAGTATGTTGTGCATACGGAGGCTGGGGGCTGGAGGCAAGGCATTAGGTTTGTCCTGTTACAACAGTTGATGTCCAAGAAGCAGCTTTCTGTGGAAATCTGGAAGAATGGATCATTCCCAGGTGATAGGTAAAGCTGGAGAACACAGATTAAACTACTAATTATATTGATAAACTCTGAAGTTAAACACAGCTGTTTCTTGAGAGCTTGCCCTGATTTCCCCAATTGCAACACTCTCATGTGCTCCCACATATGCCTTTGATCTGTTTCTCTCTCATTTCAGTCTGTCCTGGGACTTGTACTATGAGAGAGGAAGATGAAAATCCAAGGATGATGGACGATGTCCAGAGCGCCCATACTCTATAATTTAAGTCTGGGTAAAATTCAAAAGTTACAGCATCACACACAAAGGAACAGGGCCTGGCCTTTCTTCTCAGAGGGGCTATTGGCTAACCTATTTTTGCTACAAAAATTAAAATGACCCATCACCCTGATTCCTAGCCATCTTCCTAAAAACAGTATCCACTCCCCATATCCTGCTGAACACAATCACTCAAAGTAGGTCAGAAATGTTGCTTCCTTCCCCTCATTGATTTTCATTAAGAGGATGCACTTTCTGGAACACTAAAAGGAAAGACAAACACCCACTACAAGTGCCAATGACACCCCCTGTAAATTAAGTCCAGTTCCCCTAAAAGCAGGAGAAAATCTCATCACCCATAATTTCTTCTTTTTGGCCATAAGTCAACAATAATCACTAAGTACAAAATAAACAGTGGCGATGCTTCAGCCAGATGAAGACCTCCCAAAAGGAGCATTATTCACTCTGTCTTTTCTAATTTTCTAGATCACCAACCCGCCTCTTCCCTAAGTACACACTCTTTTATTCTCCCTAATTCACATCCGTATTTTGCCAGAAGGATGCCAAGTGTTACCACACACTGGCTTAGCAAGTCCCCAGGGCCTTATCAGGAAGCTGAGTGCGGGCGAGTGGGAAGAAGGGGTTTGTAGAGACCCCTACAGGGTCTAGGGGAAGAGAAGGGGGTGGAGAAACGGGGAGGAGGGACATGGGGGGGGCGGGAAGCGGGAAACCTCCTGTGGCAATATCTGGCTCTCTAGAAGAGCTGTGAAGAGATGGGTCTCCACATCCAGCAGCGGGGCTTCCCCAGTCTCCCCGCCATCCCACTTGCTGAAACCTCTGCCAAGGCCCAAGTCCTCGAGCCTGGCACTCAGAAGAGGGCGCCGCAAAGTCCTTCAGAGCCCTCAAAACAGGAGCGCGAACAGAAAAGCATCCCCCAAAAGACAGCAAAGCCACACACCCTCTCTCGGCCAGCCTCCCGGGGCGGGCAACTTCATCCCTGCAACACACGGAAGCCCCGGTCCTCCAAGGAAGGCAAGAGGCGACGGCAGGGAGGGACAAACGGGCACCCACCTCGCCCCTCACCTCCCGCTCCCTCCTCTCCCTCCCCCGCAAACTCCAGGTAAAGGACCAGGTGCGGCTCACCTCCAGGCAAGGAGGAAGCGGGCGGCCGGAGGAGGAGGAGGAGGAGGGCAGGTCCCCAGCCCAGGCCGCCCGGCAGCCGGCGAGCGCCCAGCAGCAAATCCAGGCGGGGCTCCAGGGCGGCGAGAGCCCGCAGCGGGGAGCCCCCGCCCGCCGCCCCCGGCCCCTCCCCCGCGCCGGCCCCGGGACGAGGAGCCGCATCTCCGTCCCGCTGCGGTCGGCCGGCCGGCAGCAAGGCAGCCTCCCCGGGCGGGGCGCGCTCGGCTCGCCGCTCGCTCGCTCGCCCCCTGCCCGTCCGCCCGCTGACAGCTCGGCTGCGCTCAGGGCCGGGCAGCCGGCGCCGGTGCTCCCGTCACGCCGGAGGGAGGGACCGCGGGGCGCGGGCGCGGCGCGGGGGCGGGACGCGGGGCGGGGACGCGGGAGCCCCGGCGCAGGTGGCGCGGGCGGGGGCTGGGGCCAGGCCCAGCCGGTCCGGAGAGGCTGCTCCGCCGCGGGGCCCGAGCGTCGCCGAGCCGCGGAGGGCGAGAGACGCCGCGGTCCCCCGTGGTATCCCCGTCCCCGTGGCCGGCCAGGAGGGCCGCTCCAGGCTTGAAGCCAGAGTAAAACCCAGGACATCGGGATATTGTTTATCCGGCGGCGGGTCTTTAAAATCTCCCTACTTCCCGCATCCCACACCAACACTCACCGACGCGCCCTAGGAACGGCCCTTGGTGAGGATCCAAGCTAGCTAGCGTCAGATCGAATTTTGGGGTGATCCTCGGATCTGCCTAAAATGGCAGGGAGGAAAGGGGAATGAAATATCGATGCAGTTGGTGACTCAGTTTCCTCACCTCTTTAACGAAAATAGTGACAATACCTACCCTATAGGGTTGTTATGAGGGTTAAATTAATTGATGCACACAAAGCACCTAGGGGAGTGCCTGGCAAGCGGTAGATGCGATAGGTGTTGGTAGTAGTAGTAACCACAAGTACTGCTACTATTGGTGTCATTTCATGGGGGAAAACGTGTAACCTTGGGCAAGAAAGCCCTTTTGTTTCTGGAGGAAGCAGATTTTTATATGTACAATTTACTGGGGTAGTCTTCATATTTTCTTTCATTGCAAATGTACTGAACTGGGTAGTTGGCACCAACTGTGAACAAAATGGGCACAATACCTTCCTCAGTTGTGGGGATCTCAAAGGTCCCTTCTTGCTCTATAATTCTGTGATTATGTGAATTCTCCTGTTTTTCAAAAGAAGTACTCAAGTTTCTGATAAGAGAAATGTTCCTGGCCGACTCATAAATTGACCTGAATTTATCTGTGTCTCTATCTTCAGTATTTTTTAAAAACATTTCCACATGGAATGTGAAAGTTTCTCTCTCTCTCTCTCTCTCTCTCTCTCTCTCGTTCTGATTATTATAATAATGTATGTTTATTGTAAAAATGTGGGAAAATACTTAAAAGTATCAGGAAGAATGTAAAAATTACTAGGGATCCCACCATTGAGACATGACACCATTCATGGTATTAGCATCTTGAAGAATTTTCTTCATGGTCTTTTAACTGCCTGTGTACTATAAAACTAGAATTATAATTTGTAACCTGCTTCTCTTTTTTCCTTAACAACATGAATATTTTCTCAAGTCAATGAAGTCTCTGACAACACAGCTTTAATAATTGTCTAATAACATCTACACTTTGGAGATACATAATTTACTATCGGATATTAGGCATTGTTTCTCAAATATTTGATGTTATAAATAATTCTGGAATGATTGCCTTTGGTATATAGTCTGTTCACGCTTCTACTTTTAATTTTTTGTGATTTTCTAGAATTGAAATCATTGGGTCGCACTGTATGTGTATTTTTGGTTTTTGATGAATAGTGCACAAATTCCGTCCAACAATTTTATGTCAATTGTTTCCAGCTGTTTGAGTATTTATTAAACATCATTCTAGATTTAATAATACTTTAGATATTTACCATTTTGGCAATAGAGAAAAATGCTATCTTATTAGTATGTTTAAATGTATTTTTACAATTTGTGACATTGAATAATTTTTCATATATGTTTACTGATTATATATTTCCTTCTCTTGTCAGTGTATATGAATTTTCCACTGGCACTCTGGCTATTTTTCTATTAAAATTCCATCTTTTTTTATTAGTTTGTAAGCAACCTTTTAAGTTTTGTGTGCTACACATTGTTTACTATATTTGTCACAAAAACATTTCTGAGTTTGTAGTCTTTTAATTTTGTTTCAGGTGGCCTTTTTTGCAAAAAGATTGTCATTTTTATGTACTCAAGTATAACATTTCCTTTTGTGATTTCTTCCTTTGTTTTATCCTTAGAGACACCTGTGCTTCTACAGATCCTATAAATGCCTATAGTTTCTTATTTAGTTATTGTTTTCTTTTTATGTATTTTTTATTCTTTAATGCATCCAAAATGTATGAGTCAGATTATATTATTTCTTCATCTGAGCAAGACTTAACAACATGGCTAATGGACAGTTTCTTTCCTTGTAAAAATAAGGATTGTCCTACTCAATGCACATAGGTTAAATGACAATTACAGATTTTCCCAAGTGAGACCTCTTGTCGTTGTCAATAAATAACTTTTTCACTAACAACGAAGTCACAGAACAAGACATTTAAAAAATAATACCATTTATGGGGCACCTAGGTGGCTCAGTCGGTTCAGGATCCAACTCTTGATTTCGGCTCAGGTCATGATCTCAGAATTGTGAGATTGAGCCCCACTTTGGGCTCCACACTCAGCACAGAGTGTGCTTGAGATTCTCTCTCTCCCTCTGGCCCTTACCCCGCTTGCCTGTGCATTCTCTCTCTATCTCTCTCTCAAATAAATAAATAAATAAAATCTTTCTTAAAAATAAAATAAAATAAGTAATACCATTTACTATTGCACCAAAAAGAAGAAAATACTGAGGGATGAACTTAACCAAGGGAGTGAAAGACCTGTACTCTGAAAACTATAAAACACTGATGAAGGAAATTGAAGATGACACAAACAAATGGAAAGATACCCCCCATGCTCATGGATTGGAAGAATTAATATTGTCAAAATGTCCATATACACAAAGTAATCTACAGATTCAATGCAATCCCTATCAAAATACCAACAGCATTTTTCACAGAAGTGGAACAAATAATATTAAAATTTGCATGGAACCACAGAAGACCTCAAATAGCCAAAGCAATTCTGAGAAAGAAGAACAAAACTGGAGGTATCACAATTCCAGATTTCAAGATATATTACAAAGCTGTAGTAGTCAAAACAGTATGGTAACTGGCACAAAAAAAAATATACACAATGATCAATGGATCAGAATAGAGACCTTAGAAATAAATCCACATTTATGTGGCCAATTAATCTATGACAAAGAAGGCTAGAATACGCAATGGGGAAAAGAGTCTTTTCAATAAGTGATGCTGGAAAATGTGGACAGCTACATGTAAAAGAATGAAACTGAACTACTTTCTAACACCATACACAAAAATAAACTCCAAATGGATTAAAGACCTAAATGTGAGATCTGAAAACATAAAAATCCTAGAAGAGAACACAGGCAGTAGCTTCTCTGACATTAGCAACATTAGCAACATTTTTCTAGATATGTCTACTAAGACAAGGAAATGAAAGCAAACATAAACTTTTGCACAACAAAGAAAATTGAAAGCTTTTGCACAGCAGAGGAAACCATCAAGAAAACAAAAAGCCTACTGAATGGGAGAAGATATTTGCAAACAATATATCTGATAAGGGGTTAACATCCAAAATATATGAAGAACTTCAACAACTCACACCAAAAAAACAACCCAATTAAAAAATGGGCAGAGAAGCTGAATAGACATTCTTCCAAAGAAGACATACAGATGGGGCACCTGGGTGGCTCAGATGGTTAAGCGTCTGCCTTCGGCTCAGGTCATGATCCCAGAGTCCTGGGATCGAGTCCCGCATCGGGCTCCCTGCTAGGCGGGGAGCCTGCTTCTCCCTGTGCCTCTGCCTCTCTCTCTCTCTCTCTCTCTCTCTCTCTCTGACTCTCATGAATAAATAAATAAAACATTAAAAAAAAAAAGACATACAGACGGCCAACAGACAAATGAAAAGATGCTCAACATCACTCATCAGCCCGGAAATACAAATCAAACCCACAATGAGATATCACTGCACACCTGTTAGATTGGCTAAAATCAAGAAGACAAGAAACAAAAGTGTTGGTGAGGATGTGGAGAAAAAGGAATACTTATGCACTGTTGGTGGGAATGTAAATTGGTACAATCACTGTGGAAAACAGTATAGAGGTTCCTCAAAAAATTAAAAATAGAATTACTATCTGATCCAGTAATTCCACTACTGGATATTTACCCAAAGAATATGAAAACACAAATTTTAAAAGATATATGCACCCCTATGTTTATTGCAGCATTACTTATAATAGCCAAGACATGGCAGTAACCTAAGTGTCCATAAGTAGACAAATAGATATAAAAAAAAAAAAAATGTGGTATATATATATTTTTTCCACAACCTTTTTTTTTATCTATTTGTAATATTATGGAATATTACATAGCCATAAAAATTATAAGATCATGCCGTTTAAGACAATGTGGATAGACCTAGAGAGTATTATGCTAAGTAAAATAAGTCAGACTGAGAAAGACAAATACCATATGATTCCACTCATAAATGGAACCTAAAAAAATAAAATGAAGGGCACCTGGGTGGCTCAGTTGGTGAAGCATCTGCCTTCAGCTCAGGTCATGATCCCAGGGTCCTGGGATCAAGTCCCACCTCAGGCTCCCTGCTCAGCGGGGAGCCTGCTTCTCCCTCTCCCTCTGCCTGCCACTCCCCCTGCTTGTGCTCTCTCTCCCTGTCAAATAAATAAATAAGATCTTTAAAAAAATAAATAAAAATAAATTTTAAAAAATGAATAAACAAACAAAAAGCAGAAGCAGAACTATAAATACAGAGAACAAACTGGTTGCCAGAGGGGAGGAGGTGGGAGGTTGGGCAAATGGGAGAAGGGGAGAGGGAGATACAGGCCTCCAGTTATGGAATGAGTAAGTCACAGGAATAAAAAGCAGAACATAAGGAATACAGGTGATGATATTGTATTAGTGATGTAATGGGACAGATGGTAGCTACACTGGTGGTGAGCATAGCATAATATGTAAACTTGTCAAATCACTAAGTTGTACACCTGAAACTAATGTAACATTGTATGTCAACTATACTCACAAATAATAATCATCATCATTTTCTCAGAGCAGTCTTACCTATAGAAAAGATCTTGACCTTAGATAATTAAAACCAGCACACAGACTGACAGAGAAAGGAAAATTTCAAGAAAATTCTGGCTCCCTTGCACCTCTTCTGGAATCTAACAGCAGATTATTCAAATGGTTTGTGATTATCTGATCAATAACTTTACTTTTTAAAGCCTAGTTTAAAAAAAATACTTTAAGGGGCACCTGGGTGGCTCAGTCATTAAGCATCTGCCTTCGGCTCAGGTCGTGATCCCAGGGTCCTGGGATCGAGCCCCGCATCGGGCTCCCTGCTACGCAGGAAGCCTGCTTCTCCCTCTCCTACTCTCCCTGCTTGTGTTCCCTCTCTCGCTGTGTCTCTCTCTGTCAAATAAATAAATATAATCTTTAAAAAAATACTTTAATATAAAATTCCTAATGAAATTGGGGGGGAGGGTTGAAGTTCAACCGTGAAGGCTTAAATAGCTTAAAGTCACTAGACAGTCAACAATTTTCCACTTTCGTTTATGCAGTATGTACCTGAAAATTGAACCAAACTGTGCTAATCAACAAAAGCCATTGCTGTATCCAAATGATGCTAAACACAAAGATTTTTTTAAATTTTCTTTTTAAATACAAGCAGATGGTGGTGTAATAACCCCAAATTTTAGAGATTGTCTAAGTACACAAAGGTTAGAAAAAAAATCTAAATGGATTCAAGCAACAAATTTTCTAAAAACAGTCAAGATGAAAAATTAATGAATTTTCTGAATCTAATTAGCAAAGTAATAGTAGTTTTGGCAAATGCATGTTGTGCATTATACACTCAGGAGAACAGGTATTTCTGGAAATCAATTTGACAATATACATTAAGTGTCTTTAGTATATTTGTGCCTTAATCCAGTAATTTTTACCTTCATGACTCTATTTAAGGAACTAATAAGGAAGGAGCACAAAGTTCTGCACAAGAAAACTCACTATTGTCTAATACAATTAAAAATGAAATAGCCCACGTGTCTCCAATGGGAAATGGTTACATGAATAACGCTACTTCACATGATAGCATTATATAGACATTGAAAATTATGTTTCCCAAAGAATGCTAAATGAGTCAAGGAAATGTTATCACATAATGTTAACATAAAAAAGCGAGAAAGAAACTTTAATAAACAATGTTTTCCCAAGTATAATGTGTAGGGCAGGAGGCAGTGTTTAAATATGCTTTATAGAAAGAATATGACTAGAAATCAGTGTGTTGGCAGTGATAATCTTTTAACAGTGGCATGCAGATATTTTTCTTTTATTTTTACAGATTTGTTTCCAATTTTTCCATAATTATCATAGATTATTTTCATAATCATTATGAATTACTAGAATGTTTGTGTTCTTTGATGCCTACCAGTCCTACCTTAAATCATCAAAGATATCTACAAAAATGTAAGGACGAAAGTGTGCACCAGTGTTATTTGTCAAAGAAAATAAATAAAACCTAAATATCTAATACTAAGAAAGCAGTTAAGTAAATAATAATATTCAATGGTAATCGTTTCAACCCAAAGAATTGTTTCATGAAGTCTCTGACAGAGGGAAATTCTTTTACGAAAATGCTTTCCGTTAAATGGGAAAACTGATACAAAATTTATACACAATGGATACATCCAATAAAATAAAAATATAAAACATGGATAGAAGGCTATGAATCAATTTCAGGGGTGATTGCCTAGAGAACAAAGGAGACTGGGTTTGGGAAGGAGTATAAAAGAGACTTCACTTGCACCTTCAATACTTTATATCTGAAGGGAAAGAAGGATGAAAGGGAAAGCGAGAAGAAGGAAGTATCTGGAGCAAATACGACAAAATGTAACATTGTTTCACCAGTGTTGGGTGGCAATTCTTATGGCTAATTCTTATGGAACACTTAATAGATAGCACTATTCCAAAAGCTTTCAGAGCACTACTTCATTTAAAACAACCCTTTCTGGTAGGTACTCTTAATGTGCTTAAAACAACCCTTTCTGGTAGGTACTCTTATTGTGTTCATTTTACAGATGAGCAAATAAAGGCACAGGTTACTCAGCAAGATTCAGGGTGGGGTTTCAAACACAGGCATTCTGATTCTAGGGCTCACCCACTTAGGAGGTTAGTTTTATTACCCTCTGTAATTTTCTTTATTTTTGAAATACTTAAAATTTTAAATTATTACATTGAACATAATCTTTACTAGTTTTTAAAAATCCATATTAAAAAGACTGAAAGGTTGGGACGCCTGGGTGGCTCAGACGGTTAAGCATCTGCCTTCGGCTCAAGTCAGATCCCAGAGTCCTGGGATGGAGCCCCACATCAGGCTCCTTGCTCATCAGGGAGCCTACTTCTCCCTCTGCCTGCCACTCCCCCGGCTTGTGTGCTCTTTCTTTCTCTCTGTCTCTGACAAATAAATAAATAAAGTCTTTAAAAATATATAAATAAGTAAAAATAAAAGTAAAAGTAAAAGTAAAAAGACTGAAAGGGATAGACCAAATTATTCACAATAATGTTTTCTGGACTATATGATCTGGGTGATTTTTTTTCTATTTCTCTATACTTTTCCACACTTCCAAATTTTTTACAGAAAATACATATCGGTTCAAGTTTAAAAGAAGAAAGCTGAGATATATTAAAAAGGAGTGTGATCCTTAAGCTATTCTTCTACCATAGCCTACATTTTATATATCAATTTTTATCAATTTATATAATAATATTTTAAATAACTAGTAGAGGAAGAAGAATGGGGGACTGGGAAGGATAAATGGAGAGGATTTGAAATGGAACAAAAAAATCATTCAAAAAATGGAAAATAGGTCATATGAGGAAAGGCTAAATTAGGGTGTCTTGATTACTGTCTCTAAGTCCAGAAAGACTTTTACCAGTGGTATGTATGTCCCTTGCTCTCCATTTCCTTCAAGGATCAAAACAAAACTATTTTTAGCAAAAGGAGAAAATTTTTTCACTTGGGTATACAGTTGAACCTTCTGGAAAGGTTGTGGAGATATTAAAAAAAGATTGTGAAGTCAGACAAACTTGCATTTAAAATCAAAACCGCACTGCTTGCTGGCTGTTTGATTTAGGGAACATTACTTAATCTCCCTTAGCTTCAGTGTCTTCATCTGTAAATTAGAGTTAAAAATGCCTGATATCGTAGGCTTGGTTTGCAATGAATTCATACATATAATGAGTTAATGCGCCTAAAGTATTGCCATGCTTATTGGTATATTTTTTGCTCTTTATAAACATTTCTTCTTTTTTTTTAAAAAAAAGATTTTATTTATTTATTTGAGAGAGAGAGAGAGAGAGCACAAGCAGGGGGTTGGGGCAGAGGGAGAAGCAGACTCCCCACCAAGCAGGGAGCTCCACTCAGGGCTGGATCCCAGGACGCCAAGATCATGACCCAAGCCAAAGGCAGACGCTTAACCAACTGAGCCATGCAGGTGCCCTTGTAAATTTTTCCTCTTGGAAAAATGGGCATTTCAGGACCCCTGGGTGGCTCAATTGGTTAAGCGTCTGCCTTTGGCTCAGGTCAAGACCCCAAGGTCCTGGAATCAAGTCCCGCATCAGTCTCCTTGATCAGTGGGGAGCCTGCGTCTCCTTCTGCCTGCCACTCCACCTGCTAGTGTACTTTCTCTCTCTCTCTCTCTCTCTCACACACACACACACATAAATAAAATCTTTTAAAAAAAAAAAAAGAAGAGGAAAGAAATACTGGCATTTCTCCACTTGAGTCCAAAGACCCTCAGGGTGGGCTGGGGAGGGGGGCACATTCAGTGTCTTCTTAGGATATCAGGGATTTTCTCTGAGAATTTTTATATTTTGAATTTGCATTTTGTTGATAATCAGAAAAATTATACATGTATACATAAACATATACATTTTTTTAGATTACCTGTATGTCACTCTTTAACACGAAATGTTTACCTTTGTTTGCACTTGACTTTATGATCCTTAAGGCTCACTCCCTATCTGCCAGCCACACTGGCCTCCTTGCTGTTCCTTCAACCTACCACATGTGCTTCTACCTCAGGGCCTTTGTATTTGTTGTTCCCTCTGCCCAGAATGCTCCTTCTTCTTCAGGTCCTTACTCAAATGTCATCTTCCCAGTAAGGACCTCCCTGGCCACCCTTTCTAACATCCCTGACACTCCCTATCCCCCTTCCCTGCTTTACTTTTCTCCATCTTGCATCATCATCTTGCATGTTGCCTATTTTACTTACTGCCTATTTGTCCTCACTAAAATGGAAGTTCCATGAAAATAAGTTTTGCTTTTGCTTTTACTTTTTTGAAGATTTTATTTATTTATTTGAGAGAGAGAGAGCACGAGTAGGGGGAAGGGCAGAGGGAGAGGCAGACTCCCCACCAAGCAGGGAGCTCCCACACGGGGCTCGATCCTAGGACCTTGAGATCTCATGACCTGAGCCAAAGGCAGATGCCCAACCCACTGAGCCACTCAGGCACCCCATGCTTTTGCTGTTAACTATTGTGTTTCCAGATCTAGTACATAGGCACTCAATAAATACAGGTGGCATGAACGAATGCATTATGAGATGACCATAAATGAGAGCAATTAGTTTGTTGCTGTTAATATGAAATATTTCAGATGCACCACAATTAATTTAATAGTTTCTAAAATTTATCCAAAGATGAATTTGAGGGGAATCCCCAAATTCTCAGTTTGACAAACAAAGGATGGGTCTCAGATAACAGTATCCACTTTATCCAGTTTAAGGAGAAAGGAACTTATTATGTAGTATTGGCTACTTTACAAGATTTCCTGAGGGGCCAGGGAACAAAGGTTGGATCTACACAGCCAGGAGACCCACAGCTTTGAGTGCCATCCCATAACACTACTGTGGTAGAAATTCCACTGCAGTCTTCACATACCACTCAGCCATGTGATGCTTAAAAACCCAACATCAAAAAAAAAAAAAACTTATACACCGAAACCTCTGTGCCTACTAGAGCAGAAGACCCAAATGCCCCTGTTGCCATGTCAGCTGGAAGAATTAATCTACACTCACACAGCTGCTGTCTCACGTTGCCCACTCCCTCCTTCCAAATATCATGTGAGGACATTTCCTTGGCAAAATCTAGTTTTAATATACAATCTGGTTACAAGGGAGTCTTGGGAATGTTTTAGCTAGTTGTCTCACCTCTTTGGTTCAGGAAGGCATGCTAAAAGTAGGAGATTGGGTAGAAGTGAGTCAAAGTACATTTTCTTTTTTTTTTTTTAAGATTTTATTTATTTATTTGACAGAGAGAGAGACAGCGAGAGAGGGAACACAAGCAGGGAGAGTGGGAGAGGGAGAAGCAGGCTTCCCGCCGATCAGGGAGCCTGACGTGGGGCTTGATCCCAGGACCCTGGGATCATGACCCGAGCTGAAGGCAGATGCCCAACGACTGAGCCACCCAGGAGCCCCCAAAGTACATTTTTTACAGCAGTTGCCCCTCCTGCCACTCAACCTACATAAACACTCTCACCCCTACATTAAACCTTCCATCTCTGAGGGATGTTCATTGTTCTTCTAACTCAATGACAATCCCACCTTGATATCCTGAAATCTATCAGATAAATTATTAAGTTAACTACCACCAATCCAACATATATTAAAAACTAGGGGATTACTATTCAGTAATAAAAAGAAATGAACTATTGACATCATTATAACTAGGATGAATCTCATAGGCCTTACTCTAAGGGAAAAAAGCCAGTCTCAAAAGCATATATACTGGGGGCGCCTGGGTGGCTGCCTTCGGCTCAGGTCATGATCCCAGGGTCCTGGGATCGAGCCCCGCATCAGGCTCCCTGCTCTGCGGGAAGCCTGCTTCTCCCTCTCCCACCCCTCCTCTGCTTGTGTTCCCTCTCTCTCTGTCTCTCTCTCTGTCAAATAAATAAATACAATCTTTAAATAAAAAAATAAAAATAAAAAAAGCATATATACTGTATGATTCCATTTCTATGGCACTCTCAAAAAGACAAAACTATTGTGATAGAAATCAAATCAGTGGTTGTCAGAATTAGAGTGTTAGTTGGGAAGTGTGACTAAAAAGAATAACACAAGAGAGATTTGGGGGGAGTGATGAAATCATTTTGTATCTTGATAGTGATGATGGTCACATAAATCTATATATGCATTAAAATTCAAAGAATGGCATACCAAAAAAAAGTCAATTTTACTGTATGGTAAAGAATTAATTTAAAAAAATTTTTTTAAAGATTTTATTTATTCATTCGAGACACAGAGATACAGAGAGCGAGAGAGAGCATGAGCAGGGGGAGAGGCAGAGGGAGAAGCAGGCTCCCCGCTGAGCCAGGAGCCAGACATGGGGCTCAGTTCCAGGACCCTAGGATCATGACCCGAGCAGAAGGCAGATGCTTAACCATCTGAGCCACCCAGGCGCCCCAAGAATTAATTTTTTTAATATTTTTATTTATTTGAGAGAGAGACAGAGAGAGCACGAGTAGGGGGAGGGGTAAACGCAGAGGGAGAGAGACGAGCAGACTTCCCACTGAGTGGGGAGCCTGAGACGGGGCTCGATCCCAGGACTCCGAGATCATGACCTGAGCTGAAGGCAGACACTTAACCCACTGAGCCACCCAGACACCCCCAAGAATTAATTTTTAAAAAAATACCACAACTCAGTGACTACTGAAGTTAATAACCACTAAGTTGACAATATGTTAGGTTTTGTAGACATTGAATACTTATTAATTTTGAAAAAAAAAAAAAACTAGGGAAACAGAGAGGGAAAACAATATTTTTAAAAACAATATATTATTATTATATACGTACAAAAACAAGAAAATATGAGCAGGGACAATAATTTTCATTTCTGCAATTGCTTCTGACATGACCTTTGGTGTTGATAACTTTCTTCACGTTCCCCGTGGGCTCAGGCAGCAGCTCTGCAGTCATGGTTGTGGCATGGCGAGGAAATCCAAAACTGAATTCCTGAGTGGTCTGAACCTTGGTGACCCTAACTATATGGGGTCGTCTCCCATTAACTGTGATCATTGGATATTACAATACTAGGAGGCGTTCTTCCAGAGGCATTCCTGAGCTCATCATTGAAAATCACAGTAAACTTTTCATTTTCTTTTTTGCCTCCTGGGCAGTTGTCAGGAGGAACCCAAAAAGGCTACATGGCCGTCTTAACATCTCAACTCCCAGTTCAATTGTCTCCTCTGGTGGAATATTTCTCCACTAAATACCAAGACCTCCAAATTAGCAGAATCTAAAGGAACGGACTTGGGAAGGAAACTTTTGTGTTTTGTTCATTCAGTGTAATAACAAGAAATACTACCCCCACTCCACTCCTCAATTTCTGGACCAGGGCGGTCTGGTTGTGGAAGAAACAGCATTATATATTAGTCACTAGTTCAGAGAACATGCTTAATCCTGATGGACACCACGCTGACGTCAAAAGGTACTATCTCCCAGCTGACACAGTAAATCAGTTCCTTGGGTCATTCTGCTATGCCATAAGCCAGGTGCTCTGGGTGAATGTTTTGTGGAAATACCAGCCAAGAGCACAGGCCTTAATTATTTTTACTGTGAAATGAACTTCTTGATTAAAAGCAATATTGTGTGAGAAAGCAATACTGTGTTATGTAATCAGACATGATGTACATAAGGCATTAAGTCAACAGAAGCAGCATACTGGACCAAGAAGATAAACCATCCAGATTAAGTGTTTATTTCAGTAAGGATAAAACACTGTTCTTTTTATAATGTAGGGGACCCAATATAACCAACCAGCAGTTAGGCTGGTCCCCTTGTTATATCATACAATTTCAAGAGCTCACTATTGGTCTCTACTGCTGGCAGATTGAGCATTCAGCCATGGTAGGACACCCAGCTCAGCCTTGGAAACCGGCTATCGATTTTTTATTAAGACATGGACAATCTTCATCAACTGCTGTGATGGACCATTGTTTATGAGCTCATTGACACAGTAAGGTAACCAGAGAAAGGAGTTGACTGACGTCAACAGAGTGAATCATCTGGTTCACCTGGTTATTAAACATTTGGTGAAAATTCACATGGGACATTATAATATTCCTACACAGTAGGCTCTTTTCAAGAGATTCATTTACATAATTCTCAATCCTCTTTATCAGCAAACCTCCAATCTTGTTCCTTCCTACTCCTTCACCGTATGCCAAATCTTTAGCTATTACCCATGAACTGGTGTAGATTAGACATCATGTCACCTTCTTCCAGGTAATGTTTACCATGAGGTTGTATCTGCTGGAAAAATTCCCTTTTCCATTGTCCTTCAGAGCCACACATGATTTATTTGTTAATCAATATAAAAGCAGGGAGATAGTCTGAATTTTTCAACATATAATTCTAAGGCCAAGAAGCATAAGCTAAAAATCAAAGAAAAATTAAACCACTTGGAAGCAGACTATTATGCCAAATGAGATAGTAAATGTCAATACAACTTTTTCCTACAAGACTCATTGTTCAAAGAATTCTCTACAATAACAAGCTTGCTTGTGAATCTCATACCCAATATTTGCATGTCTATTAACTAATATTGACATTACTCGGGACCAGTCATTGCTGGCTCATAAAGCTGAGCCATCAGAAATCCTGTGACCCGACAATTCTTTAACCATTTTATCAGCTTCCCCATTTTAAAAAGAAATGCAAGTATGACTGGCATGTGCAGATTCTGCAATCCATTTGCCCAGATACTGCAGATAAGAGCAGTGAAGGAAATAAATTTTAGCCCTGAAAGGTCAAGGATATGTAATTCTTACTTCGGGTGAGATGCTTCAAATAGTTTTTTTGAAAGAGAAGACTGGGTGACTGGACACAGATTTTTTTTTAAAGATTTTAAATGTTAAGCACTGTAAAGAAGTCAACAGCTGCAGAACCACAGAACCTTAAGGGAGGATTGGCCTTTAAAGATCACTGAGCCAAATCCCATCTCAAATCCCTGAATCCCTGAATCCCTGCAACATACCATCAAATGACTTTTCAGACCTAAAAAAACTTCTGTCATGAGAAATCACTCCTTTCCCAGGCAGGCATCCTACCTTTGCAGAGCTCTCCCAGGAAGAATGTCTTCAGCGCAGCAAAAAAAAAAAAAAAAAAAAACCCTGTCTCATTGTCATAATCGTAACTCCGGGGCCCACACAGAGCCAGCCTTGTTCCTCTCCCCATGAGGACCCTTCAGATAGCTTCCTCCTATCACAATCTTCCCTTCTTCAGAATAAACATCCCCAGTCGCTGCCATCATTTTGCACATTATTTGATTTTATGTTCACTTCAATTTTCCACTGTTCCTCTTAAAAAGTATACATTTAAAGTGAAGTAATAGCATAGATTCCATCCATAATAGAGTAGAAGTACAATTTCCCTTATTCTAAACAGGCTATAGTTCTATTTTTGCAATTTCATGCCAGGTAGACTTTCTGCAAGTCATACTAATGTTCCCTGTAATTGCTACCACTCATTAGGAGCTCACTATGTGCCAAGCACCTCAAAGAAGGCCTCACATACATCATCTCATTTACTTCTCAGGACAACCACCTGTGAGATAGCTACTATTTCCATCCCCATTTTCAAATAAGAAAATGAGGCTTAGAAAGAATGAGTATCTTACCCAAGTTCAGATACCCCGTAAGTGGCAGAATTTGGGGGGGTTTTTTTTAAAGATTTATTATTTATTTTAGAGAGAGAGAGTATGCATGCAAGTGGGGGGAGGGGCAGAGGGAGCCCGACTCAGGGCTTGGTCCCACGACCCTGAGATCATGACCTGAACCAAAATCAAGAGCGGATGCCCAACCCAACCCACTGAGCCACCCAGGTGCCCCATAAGTGGCAGAATTTGGATTCTATCCCAGGATTCCTGGAAAAGTAGTAGCTAATACCTATTGAGCCCTTACTATCTGCCAGCACTGTGCTGAGCCCTTACCTCAAACTATTAAGTACCTAGTATTAGTATTCCCACATTCCACATAGGAAAACTGAGGCTGAGAGAGGTTTAACAAAGTGGTTAGAAATTAAGAACTAGCTTATCTGAACAGGATTCCAGATTCAGGATTTCATATTTATCTCTTACAAAATTTATCTTACTGTATTCCATCCATCCCTCTACTCTGTCAAAATTTTTTAGAGATACTGATTTGATCTAAAGTATTTTTATACTTGCTACTTTTTTACAACTGTAAGTCTTATGAGAAAGGCCTCCATGTGTTCAAGTTACCAACAAACAACACTGCACAGAAAAAGGCCTAGGAAAGGGTTATCCACAAACCACCCTACACCTCTCTCCAGATGCCATCAATCCACTCATCAGACCATATCCACCCAGTCATTCAACCTCTGAAACACTATCTAATCTAGGCCATATTTCTTCATTTTGTCCACAGGAATACAATGAGTTTGTTAAGTGTTCTACTGGAATACAGATTTGTTACCCCATTTCAAATTTAGCAACGTTATCAAGCAAGAATATCATATTATTGTGAAGTAATTTAGAAATAGCAAATCCATCTTGGATCTTAGTGATTACCATTTCTGCTTCTAAGTATTTATTATGTTTTCAGAAACAAAACACTAAATTAAATATATGTTACGTTGCTTTCATACTATGGTACTATATTTTTATTCATGTAATTGGAGACAGCCCTTTCTGCATCATCAAAATGCAATTTGAGTTCCAGTGTCTTCCCACTCAGTCTTCTGGGTTGTTTGATTTTGAATCTTCCTAGTTGATTTTGGTCAGGCAGTGGGACAATATGTTGCTTTTTATAAATCCATGCTTGTGATCTCGGCTTGGGCATCTTTAAGATTGACAGTATTATTTTAGGGTTTTGTTTGCATTTCTTATTTGGGTAAGCTGAGAGTTTCACTTTTTCCTTAATTGAATTACCCATCACTGTAAGTGAATTACCTTCTCTTGAGAGTCATCCAGAAGCTTTTGATAGATAGATGCTTGGCACCTGAGTAATAATCCTCTAGGACCACGAATCTGTCATTCAATCTTTCCTGTCTTTGAAAGGCCAATAGTTTCGGCAGTTTTCTACTACCTTTTATTTCATTGTTTACTGTTTAATAGTCCTTCTTTGTATAAAATAATGTTTTCTTTCAGTTCTGTATTACAGTGTTGTGTCTTTTAAACTTCTAAAGCAACTTTACAGATTCAAACTTAAGTTAATTCACGCTTTGAATCCTACCACATATGACTGTATTATCACAAAGATAATGAGGACTAAGATGGGTAGGAAATGGGGCACATTCTCTTTTGACATTGCTTTTTAGGGAACACCCAGATTTCAAGTATGTCAAAATGTGAAAAATAGCTACTTCTGAAGAGAAACAATAATTATGCTAATTATTGAGGAGTTTAGGTGATAAATCGCGCCCATGTTTCAAGGCAGTATAAAACAGAGAATTTTCAAGCGTTTTTCTGTCCTCCATTCCCTATCTACAACGTATAACAGAAGATAAGGTTGTATGATTGGAAGTGATAAAGGTTTGTATTACATACTCTATATTTTTTTAACTGAATACCAAATTTCCCCCCATATTTTTGTAAATCTGGTATCCTGTCCCAATTAGCTTTATCTTAAATATATCCGTATGGCTATTACCCCTCTGAGAGATACAAAAGATCACTTTCCTTTTCTGAAATACAGAATTATTCAACAGAGCTTAATAACTGCATTGCTAATGTAATTCTTACTATACCTCTGAGAGAAAATGCTGCTTGAGATAGATTTGGACCACCTTCCATCTGTAATATTAATGCATTTTGCCTGAGAAAGCCTCAGCTGTGTCACTCCCCACAGCCCGGCCAGAGCCTAAGCAGGTTTCGGTACTGGAGTGGAGAAAGACACACATTCCCATTTTTCATCTCAGTTCAGAAATGAAAATTACATTAGCCATTTGTAGTATGCCTATTAATATTCCTCTGATAATTTTATGATCCTTAGCATTTTTAAGAGACCTTGAATTTTTATACCACAAATCCTAATTGGCATTTAGTGATTCTTTTTCTTATTAGCAAAATGAGTTGACTGAAGAAATTTATAGAGATGCTCTGTTAAACTAATACCATAACCTAAAAAATAAGAAAAAAATGACCAAAACTGTTTGAGCAAGAACCAGCCCAGTTCTCTCTTTAAAATGAGGGAAAGGGGCACCTGGGTGGCTCAGTCGTTAAGCGTCTGCCTTCGGCTCAGGTCATGATCCCAGGGTCCTGGGATCGAGCCCCACATCGGGCTCCCTGCTCTGCGGGAAGCCTGCTTCTCCCTCTCCCACTCCCCCTGCTTGTGTTCCTGCTCTCGCTATGTCTCTCTCTGTCAAATAAATAAATAAAATCTTTAAAAAATAAAAAATAAATGAGGGAAATATTAGTTCCTAAATATTGTGTCCTTAGAGTTATGACTCTGGCTTGAATCTTAATTCAGGGAAGGAAATACCAGGATGTTGGTTCAAACCTATTCAGAAAATAATAATTTTTTTCTAAGCAATAGAAGAAAGTAATTATGTAAACAACATCCCACCATCGGCAGAAACCCTGAATAAAATATCCATATTTTGCTGTCTCACACTCCCATACTTCAGCCCCTCCTCGTTTACCCCTATTTATAACTGCAAGGGATTAACTGAGTAAGTCTTGATTCCACTATCAGCCTCCCATCAATGACACATTTTAAACTATACAAAACTGAGAGGTTTATCAATTAATAACTCAGTACCCCTACTAATTTAAGTTCAAATTGCTTGGCCTAGAATTCATGGCCCTTCACACTCTGGCCTCAGCCTGACTTTCCCCTCTTAACATTATCATTTCCTTAAAATCACTATGATCCAGTCAAGCATGTAGTTATCTAAAATCATTCCATGCTTTTTTAACTCTACACCTTTGTTCATGCTCTTTGGTCCTTCTATCTGGAATGAACTGCCATTCATCTCCCTCTGTTTATCCTATAGATTAAGATAAAATATCACCTTCTGTAGTGATTTGTTTCATTTCCCCCGTTGGGTAATTAGTTTATATCATTTTATGGAATTTATCATTATATCTATAAATGATATAAACAATCTCTGAAGTCCAGGGACCTTTCAGTATACTTATTGGTATAACACAGCACCTCACAGAATGCCAGTGAATACGTATAAAAGAGTGAATAATTGAATAAGTGTTTAGTCTATGATCTTATATTTATATTATGCATTATTCATAAAGATACCCCTATTCTTTTCATACCAATGCAACTTTATTATAGGGATAAATTATTTTCAAAGACCCTAAGAAATCCATTTTCCAGTAATATGACACACTTGACACATGACCAACCCTCCCACTGAAAATCTAAATAATTTAAAAATTGTTAAATATATCCCCCTGTTAGCAAGAAAGTAAGGACCCTCAGAAACCAAAAACTAAGTGAATATAGGAATCCAGAGAGGTAACCTGAGCTTTGAATCTGGCTTTCACTTTGAGGACATTTGCCTATGAAGGTGAACTTGAGCTTCTGTATTTATAGGTAACAGGAGATAAATCCTAAGAGGCACCTGATCAAGATGAGAAATCTAGTAGGAGATGCCTTAATAAATCAGGTACCCCAGAGGCCTAAACCCTCAAGGTATATGTGAACTAAAAATAAATCCAGGGGACAATCAGGAAAATTGCCTATTATAAAATGTGGCATTGGGTAGAAGGAAACATTAAATCCTCCCTTGGAATTCATATCCACAAGCTGGTCTTCACCTGAGCTCATACTACCTGGGAATATCAAAAAAAAAAAAAAAATCCTCAAGCAAGAAAATCTGAAGTGTTTCTATGTTGGTAGAGTTCCCCAATGGTTGGCAAATGCAAATAGTCGTCAGAGGTATAAATTGCCAATACGGGACTTGAAAAATTCGAACAGATAAAATTCCAAAAACTAAGAATTTACAGTTGAAACTTGCAAGATGCATGAGGAAACATGCCACCTGGAGTGGGAGATGGTAGAAACAAAGACAGCAAAGTTAGATTGTGCAAAAACTTCAGATATTGGAATTAGAAGGCAAAGAATAAATATTAAAAATACTTAATATATTTTAAAAATGAAAAGGGCCCTAAAGATATAAGGGGAAAATAGGAGAATATATTTTAAAGATTAAACTGGTTTTGGGGTGCCTGGATGTCTCAGTCAGTTAAGCATCTGCCTTTGGCTCAGGTCATGATCCCAGGGTCCTGGGATCCAGCCTGGCTTCAGATTCCCTGCTCAGCAGGGAGTCTGCTTCTCCCTCTCTTTTTGCCCCTCCCCCCCACTCATGTTTTCTCTCTCTCTCTCTCTCTCTGAAATAAATAAACCTTTAAAAAAAAGATTAAACTAGTTTTAAAAGAGACAATGAGAGAGAGAGAGAAAGGAAGGAGGGAGGAAGGAATTAAATAGGACACTTAGAAATTAAAAATACAAAAGTTGGAATTAAAAACTCAATGAAGTTTTTTTCCCCCTTTTCCTTTCTCTTGTTCCAGCCCAACAATTCAGCCTTGGTTTTTTGTTTTGTTTTGTTTTGTTTTTTAAATTAGCAAAATTTCTTCACCTGATCTACCAAAACAACTACCACTAAACATCATACTTAATGATAAAAGCATTCCATTTGAGATCAAGACAATGACTGGAATGCCCACTTTTTTCAACTTTGTATTGGAGTCTCTAGCCAGTACCAAAAGGGAATAAAGGAAATAAACACTAGAAAGAAGGGAAGTAATTAAAATATTATTATTTTCAAGTGGTATGACTATTATGAAAATCCAACAGAATCTATAGATAAGTTCTAGAATAAGAAAAGAGTTTAGTAAATTTGCAGAGTAAAAATCTATTGCATTTTACGGGGCATGTGGGTGGCACAGTCAGTCAAGTGTCCAACTCCTGGTTTCAGCTCAGGTCATGATCTCAGGGCTTTGAGATTGAGCCCCACATTGGGCTCTGCGCTTAGTGCAGAGTCTGCTCCAGACTCTCTCTGCTCCTCCCTGCTGTGTGCTCTCTCTCTCGAATAAATAAATAAATCTTTTTTAAAAATCTATTGCATTTTATATGCCAACAATACAGAGTTGAAAAATAGATTTTTAAAAATTAAAATAAAAATGCATGAAATACTCAGAAAGAAGTTTAATAAAAATATGTAAAACCGTTAGACAAAAATATAAATCTTTACTTAAATATATTAAAGACCTTAATAAATCAATATGTATACCATGCTCATGAACTAAAAGACTAACATCATAGAAATCGTAGCTCTGTAATTGTTATGTAAATTTGATACAGTAGCAATAACAATCCCATCATCTGTGTGTGTACGCATTAACACATTTAGTCTAAAATTTATACTGAAGTTCAAGGGTCAAAAAATTTTCAAGATGCTATTTTATTGACGGAGAAGAAAAAAAGTTTGGAAAACTTGACCTATTAGATATCAAAATTTTTTATGAACTTACAGAAATTAAAATTAGGTGGTGTTGACACAGATTGACAATTAGAGAAATGAAATCTAGTAAAAAGCTCAGAAATAAACTCCTACATTTATCACATGATATATGGTCAAGGTGGTATTAAAAATTGGTGAGAGATGGACTTTTCAAGGTAGTACTGGAACAACTGAGTATCTACAAGGGGTAAAAATGATGGTGTATCCTTACCTGATACAGTTAAACAACATTCAGTTTCAGCTGGATTAAATATCTATATGTGACTGTTAAGACTACAATTAGAATACAATATAGTAAAATATTTTCATGACCTCACTGCCCAGAAAAATGTCTTAAAATGTGCAAACATAAAGAATATAATTGATAGAATTGACTGTATAAAAATTAAGAATATCTGTTCCGCAAAAGACACCATAAAAAGATTAAAAACAATAATAAAAAAAACCCCACAAACTAGAAGATCTTCCTGGGAGAAGGATTTGTATCCAGAATATATAAAGAATTCCTATGAAATAATAAGAATACAGAAACCAACAAAGTTTATTAAAAACATACCTCCAACAGACTTATCAATTACGTATAAATACTTTGTAAATCAACACCTGTTGCCACATCAATTTTAATAAATTTAACATTGAAATAATCGTTTTTCCTAAAACCAGAGTTATCCAAGATCAAAGCCTGTAGTCATACTTACCACTTACCTTACTTTGCTTTCCATATTCATTTGTTTACCAAATACATTCAGTTCTTCCTCTGCAAGTTTTGTCACATTTTTGTCCTTTCCATTACCGTGTCACTGTCGTGATTCAGAGCTTCATTTACTTAAATTTGTGATACACTTCTAACTGGTCTCCCTTCTTCAAAGTTATCTTTTACACCCTTCCTGTTTCCTGCTCACCAGATGTAGATTAATCCACCTTGGGTTGGATTAATTAATTATTAATTAATAATTAAATGGGGAATGGCTTTTCAGTTATATAAGTCATAAAACTTGATATATGAAAGAACACCCCAATTTGATGGATACTAATTTGTGAACCATATGGAAAAAAATAAATTATATTTCTAAAGCACACCATATATATCAAGAAAATCATGTATAAAAAAAGAAACATTTTTGAAGATGTAAGAGATTATCTTTACAACCTTAGAGTAGAAAAGTTTCCTTAACTAAGACACAGTAAGTACAAACTATACAAGAAAAGAAGATAAATTTGACTACATTAACATATAATACTTGTGTTTACTAAAAAAATCCATTTAAAAAATGGAAAGATAAATCATACCCTGAAAGAAAAAATGTGTGTCACAAATTACTGTCAAATGATTAGTGTCCTGAAAACATGTTAAAAAACCTTTGTCCAAATCAATGATAAAAAGACAAATAATGCAATGGAAAATGGGCAAAGGTCCTGGAAAGTAACAGAAGTTGAAACATGAAGGACCAAAAGCATAAGGAACCATGCTTAATCTCATTATTACTCAAGGATATACAAATTTAAACTACACTGAGCAACCAGATGGGCAAGAGTCAAGTCACAATAACAAGTGTAAAATGTGGTTATGGGGCAAATAAAACTTTTCCATGGCTATAGTATCACTGTAGACTTGTCCAATCATGACACTGTATACCTGAAACTAATGCAACACTGTGTATTAACAACACCTCAATCAATCAATCAAAACTGTTACATGGCTGTTGGGAGTGTAAATTGGCACAACATTCATTCTGGAAAAACACTATGATGTCATCCCATAAAGTTGATGCCCTTACTCTATGACCCAGCAATTATACTCCTAAGAATATATATATCCCCTACACAAACACTTGCATATGTGCACCAGGATACTTGTAAAAGAATGTTCACACCAGAATTTTTTGTTATGGCAAAAACCTGGAAACAGCCCAAATGTCTGTCAACAATACAAAGAATAAACAAATTGTGGCATATATGTAGAATGGAATTTTCACATACAGCGTTAAAAATTAAAGAACTACAGATTACACAGAACAAAATGATGAATCCCAAGAACGTAATATCAAACACAAAAGCTGGCTATAGAAAATGTAAATAATATGATTCCATTTATATAAAGCACAAAAGCATGTCCTGCCTACATGGATATTTTTCTATTACCGATGTTGTCAGTTCTTCACAATCTGGAGGCAATCAATCTATTTAGCTAGAAATTTGAAAGTAATTTTACTACATTATTACTTTCCTGGGAGTCAAAAAACTTCTATCAATCTTTTTCCAGAAATTGATGATATAAATTAGAAAGGAAGAGAAAGAGAATGAGAGCATGAACAGTAGAGTGAGAGGTACACATATTTTTCTGTGAAGCCAAATCAATATATTTCAGTATTTCACCTTTCTTTCATCTTTCTTTTAGAGTTCAAGTAAGCAATCTTTTATTTTTCCTTATATTACTTTATAAATTGTTCAAATATCAACCATCTCTGGTTGACAATAATCGGTTAAATTTAAGTCACCATTATAATGTTAAGCAATGAACCATGTCCAAAGATTTTGTTTCTAGTTCCAATTCCACAATGAGTCATGTGTCCTTAATTAAGTCATACCCTTTCACTGGGCTTCAGTTTTCTTTTCTGTTAAAACAGGGATAATCATACCTGCCCCAGAGCATCCTCATGAGAATTAAATAGTAAACATTTTTTTAAGTGCCAGCGTGGTTCCCAACATACAACAGTCATTCAAGAAATAGCAATTCCCTACTACCATCATTGGGCTACTTGATTTTCTGAAACATTTAAAAATAAGAATGGGGGTGGGGAGACAAAATTGAACCTCCGAAGGCAAGCAGCTACTTAATTTGCTTTCATCTTATAATTACAAGGTCACCAAGTCTGTTGAAAATATACTTGGGTCTGTTGCAGCAAAAAAGGAGGTCATAGTAATTTCTAACTTATGTTTTCTTTTCTTTAGCTATTAACATAACTACATATTCCATAATCACACTAGCTTACCACACCCCCTTATTTTATATAACAGTCCTTGCCAGTTTGATGGCAATCATCATGTCCTGTCACTTGTTTCCTGTTTGTTTATATAGTTTTCTCGTGACCCAGATCCCTACGCCCAATCCCTTCCTCCTTTGGGTTGCCACTGACTGCCTAACACGCAGCATCTTTCTTTATGCTTAGGCAAAGAGTTAGCCTGTTACTGGCATACCCAACTCCCTACGCTGCTTCTGTCCACCCCCTTCTGTTGCCTCAGCTGTTGAACATGAAGGACTGTCGGCAATCACTACCAGGGATCTAGGCACCAAATATTTGAACCCAGAAAACATCCTATCTGATACACACACTATAATTTATACTTCCATGGGTTAAATATGCCCCTAATTTCTAAAAACAAAACAAAATAAAACAAAAAAACACTAACCTGCAATGAAGCATTGGACTCAACTTATTACTAAATGACTTATGTAAGGGGCGCCTGGGTGGCTCAGTCAGTTAAGCCTCCGCCTTCAGCTCAGGTCATGATCCCAGGGTCCTAGGATCTAGTCCGGCATCGGGCTCCAGGCTCTGCGGGGAGTTTGTTTCTCCCTCTAGCCCTCCCCCCTGCTTGTGCTCTCTCTCTCTCTCAAATAAATAAAATCTTTAAAAATAAATGATTTACTTAAAAAGAATGAGTCAAAAATGACTTCTTGCCTGAACCCATTCTCTATATCCATGCATGGGAACTTTTGACTTTCTTCTTATTTTCACGGTGCTTAATACAATAATATGCACCAAGCTGATCACCAATAAATATTGTTGACTGACAGATTCTTATTAAAGAATGACAGAGACAATAGGAAGATCATATTTCCCTACCCTTGGCATGTAGGTCAGACCATGTAACTAGTTTTGGCCCAAGAAATATGGGTGGTGATATACCTCACTTTCTGGCCTGACTCTTAAAACATCCCCTGGGGTCCTCAACACTCTCCTAGTCAGCTGCCCAAATGGAGGGTACCCACTGAAGGAGTCTGGGGGCCTTACTGAAAAGTAGAATCCCAAGATGGAAGGACCCTGGGTCCCTGACTCAACATGGGGAGTGGGGGTGGAGAATCCCTGGGAGAGCCATCTGAACTACTTTGTTCTGCGACTTGAGTAAGAAATGAAACTTTTTTGTAGTAAGCCACAAAACTTGGGAATTGTTTGTTACAGCAGCTAATGTTAATTACCCTTGACTAATAGCATGAATTACTTTACTACCTGACAGTTTACATGTCAAATAAAACACAAAACATAGCTGTGAAATACTCCTAAAAGTAATTTGCCAATTCAGGTAAATGCAATCTTTAGATTATTACGGTCCTAGACAAGACAATATCTGTGTGTTACAAACATCATACAGTTGTGATCTTCCTAAGTTTTAAATAGAAAAGGTATAAAAATACAAAAGTAATAGATAATTTGGGCAATATTTGGGTGATATCAAGCCAATATATTTTATCCTTAATAATCCCTAGTTTCTAGCATTCTGAAGCTCTTATAACAATAGTCAAGCCTAGAAGACTCTGATTATAATTTCTTCCACAATGTAGAAATAATATATCCTCTACCTTTAAGGCTGAGCTGTAAAAAAATATTTATAGATTAGGGATGTGTGTGTTAGGAGACAACTGCCCATGAATCTTCATGTTTCTTCACATCTTGTAAGTAGAGGCACTGACTGTCTTCTATTCTGGGCTATCTTTTCTAGGACACTTTACAAAGAACAGTCCTGAATGATAGAAATAGTATGTCCCTCTGGAACACAGGGTAGTTTTGTTTGCTGTCTAGTAAAATGAAAATAATGTCTTCCTCTGGTTCAAGCTTTGGGCGGATTTGGGGTTTCCTAAGCTTGGATTTCCTCAACTGTGACGTAAATCCACTGTGTACATAGCACCCATCTACAGCCATCAACGTTGCTCCCATGGGACTCAGAGAAAGTGGAGAGTGGGCACTAACACAAAGCTCATACTACCTCACGTGCCTTGAGTAATAAAGCCCCCAGTCTCTGACTTGGGATTCTTATGTCTTCTGCCGGACGCCATGAAACTGTGGCAAGTTCACTTGCTAGCTTGAGAGCAGGGTAAAATCGCAGACCCTTCACTGTTCTTGACAACATGATATAGGAGAAGTCTGCTACAGAGAGGAGGAGGACATAAGAAAGCCCACACTTATGGTCCAGGGAGAGGGCAGAAGAATGAAATGACAAGGAAATAAAGAAAAAACACCAAATGACTATGCCCCTTCCTTTCCCTCTCAGGGCAGAATGCCTAGACAGAGCGGGGGAATGGAGACACAGTAGAAATATCCAGATGGATGAGGGGGGATCCCAAGAATGTCAGTTGGGAGTCAGGAGTGGCTAATGGCATGCTTCTCCAGGATAGCGGATGCTGTGGTATGACCCCTAGTTCCTCCCTTCTCCAAGACTAAGGCACTCATTTCCCTAGGTGGTGACAATATTAATATTTGACAGTTCACAGCTAAATATTTCTCAGGAAACTGCTTTCAGCTGAAGAGCGCCTCACTGCCTAAGGGAATGGCTCCGGGGGTCAGGTGGGCAGGGAGCAATTCTCATCCAGTGACTGGGCAATGCAGGCTAATACCGATCTAATACTGGTTAATAGAGGGTTCCTAGCCTCCTTGCCTTAATTCAGGACACCTTGATGGTTTATTTCAGCTTCAAAGCTTCCCTACAGGATTGGCTGAGACTCTGTGGCATTCCCTCATACTTCCATCCTGCTTTGATCATTCTTCCACTGCTTCCACCCAGCTGTAGATTCTGGGAGCCCTCCTCAACAAACCTCTGCATGCAAATCTCCATCTCAGAGTGTGTCTCCTGGAAATCTTACCTGCAACACTTGAAAGAATTTCTGTCCCTGTTGGAGTGCCACATACAGCTTCATCTAGCATGATGCAGAAGCAGTCACGCTGCACTGGTGAGGGATGCCAAGTGAGCCTGAAGCAGGACTCACGTCTCCTACAGCCCCACACACAAGGGATGCAGGGGCCCCAGTGGTTTCTGCTCACTCTAATAAAGGGACACGAATTCTGAGAGCCAGAGGACCAGCAAAAGCTTGGGATTGCAAAGCCACAATATGTGGAGATTTTACCTCTAGAAATATATGTCTAGGACCGGAATATATGCCAGCATAGTGTTCAAACGACCACACAGGCATTTCAGCAGATACTGGTCTAGGAAGAAAACCAAAATTGTCACTCCACAGCAGAGACTAGCTAAAATCCACCGGCCCCTGTAACCTCCTACAATCATGTGGTCACATAAGCCTCATCCTCAAATACAACCAGATGCCATTTTAGAAAGATAGAGAAGGGGTGCCTGAGTGGCTCAGATGGTTAAGCATCTGTCTTTGGCTCAGGTCATGATCCCAGGGTCCTGGGATTGAGTCCCGCATTGGGCTCCCTCCTCAGTGGGGAGCCTGCTTCTCCCTCTCCTACTCCCCCTGCTCGTGCTTTCTCTCTCTGTCAAATAAATAAATAAAATCTTTAAAAAAAAGATAGAGAAGAAGGGGAAATCAATTTTACATCTAAGAATCTGAATCATTCAGGGGCGCCTGGGTGGCTCAGTCGTTAAGCGTCTGCCTTCGGCTCGGGTCATGATCTCAGGGTCCTGGGATCGAGCCCCACATCGGGCTCCCTGCTCAGCGGGAGGCCCGCTTCTCCCTCTCCCACCCCCCCCGCTTGTGTTCCCTCTCTCGCTGTGTCTCTGTCAAATAAATAAAATCTTAAAAAAAAAAAAAAAGAATCTGAATCATTCAGAAAAGAATATTTAAACCAGGAGATATTATATACTGGCAAATTTGAAGTTTATGTCTCACCCCTTCCTCCCCAACTTCTGCCATCAGAAAGTATAAGAAACTTGGGCGCCTGGGTGGCTCAGTTGGTTAAGCGACTGCCTTCGGCTCAGGTCATGATCCTGGAGTCCCGGGATCGAGTCCCGCATCGGGCTCCCTGCTCGGCAGGGAGTCTGCTTCTCCCTCTGACCCTCCCCCATCTCATGCTCTCTCTCTGTCTCATTCTCTCTCTCAAATAAATAAATAAAATCTTTAAAAAAAAAAAAAAAAAAAAGAAAGTATAAGAAACTTGAAGGCTACATTCCCCTGGCACATTTGTATTAGTACATTTGCAACCATTGGTAAATATAGGTCCATAGCAATTCCATAGAGAAAAATTCTAGTTTTTAAACCCTAATGCTGTGAATGATAGTACAGCTACAAAGGACTAGAACTTACATGGGTGGTTTGGAAGTCCTCTGATCCAATAACATGAATTTTCAATTGACCAGATTAACAACTCACTAAGTACTGAGATTTCCTTATCTTTGAATCCCCCCAGTGACTAGCATAGCATGTGATGAATAAATATTTGAATATCATTTACTATCAGCATATTACCAATTTTGGATCTTATAGCTCCATTCTGTGTCTTAAAGACTTAGAAGTCTTTTGATTTTCAAAACCCTTTGATAATGTAAAAATATCTGTAGGAGCATCATTTTTTTTAGCTCCTATTACAATATGCCTTATCAGGATTTGCTTAGGACAAGGAGTAAGAAAAGAGACCAGAGTTCTGGGAAGGAAGGAATAGGACTCAGGGAGGGTGAGGGAGTATAGAAAGGCCAAACAAATTCATTTGTGGGTTCACAATTTGCCTCAGGCCAGCCCTGAAAAGGGGCATGCAAGAATAGTAATTTTATCCCCAAAACATATTTTATACTGCGACAGCTGAAGTAGTGAACTAGTATGACTGAGAAATAGCAACAGGAAAACAAAATCTCCCCAATGATTCTGTTCCAATTCAGACATTATCTACTCTTTTGAGTGAACATGTTTGTGGTAGGCAGAATAATGCACCCACCGGAAAGATGCCCACATCCTAATCCCCAGAACCTGTGAACATGCTACCTCACATACCCAATGGGACTTTTAGCTGGGCTTAAGCTGTGATTAAATTAAGGATCTTGACCTGGGAGACTTCAACATGGATTATCGACGGTGGGCCCAATGTAATCACGAGGGACCTTAAATGTGGGAGGAGCCCAGAGTGTCGGTGTCAGAGTAATGTGATGTGAGAAAGATGGCACATGCCATTGTTCGTTCTGAAGACGGAAATGGAATGAAGTGGAAACTGGAAAAAGCCAGAAAACAGACACTCCCTTAGGGTCTCCAGAAAAGAACACAGCCCTGCAGTCTCACCTTGATTTCTGTCTAGTGAGAACCATTTTGGACTTCTGACCTCCAAAAATTATAAGCTAATAGATGTGTGTCACTTTAAGCCACTAAACTTGAGGTGACTTATTTTAGCAGCTATGAACACTAATACAGTGTTCATTGGAGTGGAGGGAACCAAAACTGAAGGAAGAATCAAATCACTATTCAATCAGCTATTTGTTTAATCACTTGAGAAAAGGCATTGGAGTAGGTCTTCAGACTGACACAGTACCCATTGTCCCTCCATCGGGAAGCATTCTCACATGGAGTTTTTCTGGAAGACAAATCGGACCAAGAAGCCGTGATGGAGTTCCACAGGGAAGACAGAAGCTACACAAGGGCATGCGTCATAGCAGCAATAAAATGGAGAAGGATCCTAGGGGCTTTTTATGTTTCTATTACCCTGAGAGATTTTTAAAATATGAATGGTGAAAAGGAACACAGCAGTAAATATGCAGGCTGGTGGGATAATGAAAAAAATCAGTCATCTCAAAACAACTTCATCTCCAGGATGACTTCAGTAATTTAGGAAATAATGGCCTGTCCTGGTTATGAGCGTGTTTTTTGACTTGTGGAAAATACATGCAATCTTACATTCCTCAAGGAAAAAAGAGGCAGGTGACAGCTAATTATTTATTGACTAAATATTCTATAAATATTACATATGAGGCTAAGCTAGAAACAACCAGAAAATAATGAATGCATCCATTTACTCTTTGTATTTATTTAACATTTTTCAATGAAAACTGATGCTCATGAAGAACCCAAATTAACAATTAACAATGGTTGTCTTTAGGTGGTTGGTCTACAGAGTTATATTGAAAGAGGGTTTTTTGGGTTTTTTTAATATAGTGAACGTTGGGGCTCCTGGGTAGCTTTGTCAGTTGGGCATCTGACTCTTGGTTTTGGCTCAGGTCATGATCTCAGGGTTATGAAATCAAGCCCCACACTGGGCGCGACACTCCGTGGGGAGTCTGCTTGAGATCCTCTCACTTTTCCTCTCCCTCTGCTCCTCCCCTGCTCTCTCTCTCTCTCTCTCAAATAAATAAATCTTTAAAAATATTTACAGTGAATATGCTGGCTAACTGAACACAATAAATATATATATATGTACATATATATAGTGAAAGTTAGCAATTATAAAAGTAAAGTTACCTCTTAATCATCAGGAGGCAACTTTGCATTGTACCAGTGACCTGTAAAAGGTCTCTCTGGTAATTATACATTCACCTGTGAAAGGGAGACCGGGACACCTGGGTGGCTCAGTCAGTCAAGCATCTGACTCTTGATCTCAGCTCAGGTCTTGATCTCATGGTTGTGAGTTCAAGGCCCATGTTGGGCTCCATACTGGGATGGAGCCTACTTTTAAAGTGGCGGGGGGGCTGCCTGGGTGGCTCAGTTGGTTGAGCCTCCAACACTTGATTTCAGCTCAGGTCATGATCTTAGGGTTGAGGGATTGAGCCCTGCATTAGGCTCCATGCTCAACATGGAGTCTGCTTGCGATTCTCTCTTCCTCTGCCCTTCTCCCGGCTCATGCTCTCTCTCTCTACCAAATAAATAAATAAAATATTAAATAAGTTAATTAAATAAAATTTAAAAATTAAAAAAGGGGGAGACCAAGTAGCCCACCTTCTTTAGGAGTCAGTCATTCTATTCAGTCTTCTGGAAAAACTGCCCCATCTTTCCTAGTGACCGAAGAAATCATAGATGATTTAAATTGACAAATAATCTATAAACATGAAAACACAATATTATCAAATTTATGCTGACAAAAGGAAGAGTGATCATATGAAACTTAAGCTTTATCTGCAGTGTTTTTATTTTTAGAGCAGGGGTAGGCAAACTTTTTCCATCAAGGGCCAGATAGGAAACTTTTCAGGCTTTGTAGGTCATAAGATCTCCTACACTGTTCGGCCCTGCCTTTGTAGCCAGATAGCAGCATAAATGTGCATGCAGCTGCTACTGTAATGGACTGCCATGTTTGGTTTTGCATGTCTCATTATTTTCTCCCCGTAAGTCATATGTGAGGAAGAGAACAAGTATGCATGAATGTATACATGTAAAACCAAAGTGACCTTGAGTCTTGAAGTATATATCAGAACAGGATTGATGGATTTGGACCTAATGAAGCTTAATGAAGCGGTCTCAGACTGGAAGTCAAGAGATACACGTTCTGGTTCTACTTCTGCTCCCAACAAACTTAAATTTGAGGGGCCTCACTGTCTTCCTGTGTAAAGAGAGTCAAAGCATTTCTGATGCCATTATCCCTAGCCTCCAGAGAACCGCTACCACAGTCATGCAGTTTCTTAACAGATGCTGGAGCTCCTCTCACTAATGTATCTCTCAATGCCTAAGTAAAGGAAGTCATCCCTGGGCCCTCTCTAGTATTATAGTGAAGGGGGTGGAGCAGTGTGAGGCTGCCTATGATTAATCTACTCCGAAGTTTGCAACTCTCCAAACCTTTGGATTTCTTTCTCAACATTACTCCCAGAAACTCTGACATCTCAACTTCACTAAATGCAGACAACCAATGAGCCCAACTGTCAGTCAATCGACCAAGCAAACTGTTACAGCCCCTTTCAGCCGCCTAACCTAATACATTGAATCCAGACTCTCTGTGAACTCATATCAATAAATTTAGCCTAACCCAATGTTATATTCCATCCATCTTAATCTAACAACCAGAAAACCCATTCCCACATAAATTCACCATGTTTCTGCCAATATGTAATAACAAAATTTTGTAATTATTTTGAGCATAACTATACCATCTTGACTCATACCTTGTACTTGTTCTGACTCAAGTTATAGAAGCCCTGAGAGGCGGTGTTGGTAGGTGTTGACAAGGTGAGGCAGGAGGAGCTGATTTTGCTGGCAAGGGAGTCTCAGAAAAACTCGAGGGTTCAATACTCTCAGCTTTGAGTTCACACAGATACCCCATTCCAGGTCTCACTCCTTCCCAATCTTTCCAGTAAGAAGTTGGCAGGTGATAAATCCAACTGGTATGGTAATTCTGCAACCTACCCAATTAAATTATGGACTAATCTGCAGTAAAGTCAGCTCAGTGGCTACAGAAAATAAGAGATTCTTTTGGGGCTGCTACAGAAACTCATTATCCAACAGTGTCTTTAGTTGAAAGTTTAAAGGCCTGAAGTTTGTCATTTTTCTCTCAGTCAACTCACCAGTGCAATCAAAAGCAGTTACCCTACCTTCTAGTGTTTGCAGTTTTCATTCCTACCAAAACAAAAAAAAAAATAAAAAAATATGACAGCTACTTGGTCTCCAAGGCATTTGCTTCAACAAACACTTCATCACAATCAACCACAGAGATCATTTACTTAATCATGATACCAATGCATGTCATGGATTATTAGTAACTCTTTTTTTTTTTTTTTTTTTTTGCCAAGGAGTTAAGCTGTGTATTTAAGGCCAAGAATATAACTGAACCACCAGAATTCTATCTTTTAAAGATACGTTTCCTGGGACTGATAAGGAAAATCTGTGTCCTAAGATGGTCGACCAAGCCAGCGAGAGAGTCCCAGCCCTTGCCCTGGGGCTCTTCTGGGTTCTCCCTGCTCTGCTTCCCACGCGCACCAATCCGGGTTCTTCTCCCTGCCCCGCTTCGTGCACGTGCCAAAAGTGCCAAGTATGCAGAATTAGAAGTGTATAAATTGCCCCCTTTGTTTGTGCTCTCCTCTGAGCCTGCCGGCGTTAAATAAACCTCCTATCCTCCAAGATCTCCGAGTGCCGCTTGGTTCTTCCGTCGGGCAATCCAGTCCAGGTTCCCTAACATTTGGTTCCCTGACCGAGAAACCCAACCACGCTGGCCCATTGTTGCCACTGGTTTGGGGGCAATGGCGGGGCAGTGACAGAACGAGGGATCATAACAGAGAAGGTGCACCCTGCCTAATTTTCGCCACTCTCCCACCCCTGTCGCCTCAGGCCAGCCCTGCTCCGCTGTTCCCACTGGACTCGAGGAGACTTGGCAGGTGAGGACCTGGTCCCAATGTCAGATTCTGGTAAGGCCTGGGGCCCCAGGACCCAGACAGGCCCACCTCCACTGGGGTGGAAGGGGAGCCTGATCACCTCCCAGAGACCTCTTGGAGGTCTCACAGCTAGGGATTCCCAGGGAGGGAATGTATTAACTTCTGGAGTGTGAATGTGTGAGTGAATGTGCAGCCCGACCTGGCTTGCTCAAGTGGGCTGATTCTGTGACTCCACGGACAGGCACCCTTAAGGTCCCCAGAAGCCTATGGAGTCTGAGTGGGTCCGTCTGCGATTCCGTGGTGAACGGCATACAGTCTATGGCAGCATCAGAATAGTTTCCAATTGTAAGTTACAACTCTGAGACCACTATGGCTAAGCCTCACCAAGCTCCTTTGGGACACAGCCAGATGGGCATCTGATTGGTCTCCTCATCTCAAGAGGCACCACCCCCTTTGTCTATCTCTGTGCCACCGCACACGGGGACATCACCAGGGGTCAGGGCAGAGTAAACCTACGGTTCTAGAGACCATGATCAAAAATTTCAAGAAGGGGTTTTCAGGAGACTATGGAGTCAGGATGAACCCCGGCAAGTTGAGAACCCTATGCGAATTGGAATGGCCCACCTTTGATTTCGGGTGGCCTTCAGAAGGGACATTGGATGTCCCAATGATTCATCAAGTATGGTGAGTCATAACAGGAGAACCAGGACACCCTGACCAGTTTCCATACATTGACTCCTGGCTAGGAATTGCTCAGACCCTCCCCTCCTGGGTGTGATTCGCTTGCAATAGACAGGGACAGGCCAGGGTCTTAATCGCCTCATCCAAACGACCTAAAGAAAATCAGCAAAAGCGCCAGTCTCCACAAATCCCAGCCGGAGATCCCGAGGACGAACTGCCCCTGCCCCCACTGTACATACCCCCAAGACCACCTACACCTGGCCCTTCAGCTCCAGACACTCCGCCGCCATCGGTTTCACTGGTGCCCCCAGCCCAGAAGATCCACCGGCACTCCCAGACCCAAAAGATCCACTTTCTCCAGGACCAGCAGCCAGGCTGCGCCCCAGACTGGGCGCAAGCGTCCTCCAAATGCCAGTACAAGAGACGCAGAAACCCGAGAGTCACGATGAAGATGGGATGGCCCAACCTGGCCATTCCGTGATGTATTATCAGCCCTTCTCCACCACTGACCTCCTCGACTGGAAACATAACACCCCATCCTACTCTGAGAAACCACAGGCTATGATAGACCTCATAGGCCTTGCGGGAATGGACTCAGACTAAGGGGGACCTGGCTCTTTCCTCCTTGGCCCCCATGAGCCCACGGTCAGAATGAAGGTGGGGGGCCAACCAGTGACTTTTATGGTTGATACTGGGGCCAAGCACTCTGTTGTCACCTCCCCACCTTCCTAGTGGTCCCTTTCAGCAAAAGGACTGTGACTATCGCCCACCGGAGTTCAGACTCGCCTTCCCTTCAGTATGGGCTAAAAACAACCCACCTGGACTAGCACAGAATCGGGCCCCTATCATTGTTGAACTGATCCCAGGAGCCCAACCTCAGAGCCAAAAGCAATACCCCCTTCCACAGGAAGCTAAGATCGGCATTCAAGAACATCTGGCCAAACTCAAAGAAGCAGGTATTCTAGTCAAGTGCCAGTCAGCTTGGAATACCCCACTCCTGCCAGTCAAGAAACCAGGAGGGGGTTACCGACCAGTTCAAGACCTTCGGGCCATCAACAAGGTGACCATCTCTCTGTACCCAGTGGCCCCGAATCCATACACCCTCCTCGGCCAAATCCCAGGGTCGGCCAGATGGTTCACTTGCCTAGATTTGAAGGATGCCTCCTTCTGCCTCCGCTGAGCTCCCCAGAGCCAGCCGCTGTTTGCCTTTGAATGGTCTGAACCTGATACAGGGCGCCAGATGCAACTGACTTGGACGCGCCTCCCGCAGGGGTTTAAAAACTCACCAACCCTCTCTGGGGAATCCCTGGCCGCGGACCTCGCCAGCTTCCCAAGAAAGGCCACACGATGCACCCTCCTCCAGTATGTGGATGACCTCCTCCTCACCAGTGACACACAAGAAGACTGCACAAAAGGCACAAAGGCCCTCCTACAGCTCCTGGCAGACTCAGGCTACCGAGCCTCACGGAAGAAGGCACACTCTGCCGACAACAGGTCTGATACCTTGGGTTCCTCCTCACCCGAGGGAAGAGAGAACTAGGGCCGGAGAGGAAAAGGGTCATCATCTCCCTGCCGCAGCCCCAGATAAAAAGGGGCCTACGAGAATTCCTGGGGGCTGCAGGATTCTGCCACATCTGGATCCCTGGGTTTTCAGCAATAGCAAGACCCCTTTATGATCTCTTAGGGGGACCAGACTGAGAACCCCTTGCCTGGACTGAGGAAGCAGAAACTGCTTTCACAGAGATAAAGATCGCCCCAGACTGAGAACCCCTTGCCTGGACTGAGGAAGCAGAAACTGCTTTCACAGAGATAAAGATCGCCTACATCTGGTAGGCCCAGGGGGGTTCCAGCCCTGGGCCTACCAGATGTAGAAAAACTCTTCAATCTCTTTGTGCATGAAAAGGAAAAAATAGCACTCGGGGTACTCACCCAGACTGTTGGACCCTGGCAATGGCCAGTTGCTTACCTGTCAAAGAAGCTGGAGCCCGTGGCAGTGGGATGGCCACCGTGCCTTAGGGTGCTGGCAGCCACAGTCCTACTCATCAAGGAGGTGGACAAACTTACCCTGGGGCAAGAACTTAACATCAAGGTCCCTCAGGCAGTTGTGTCCCTCATGAATGCACAGGGACACTGCTTCCTTTCCAACTCTCGGCTAGCACAATACCAAGGGCTCCTCTGCGAAAACCCGTGGGTCACCCTCAAAATAGTAAGGACATTAAATCCAGCAACCTTTCTCCCCACAGGAGAGGGGGAACCAGACCATGACTGTTCCAAGGTAACTGATGAAGTCTACTCGAGCCGTCCAGATCTGCAGGATCAAGCCATAAAGAATCCAGAGCTCACACTGTTCAGTGATGGCAGCAGTTACCTACAGGAGGGTGCCCAGAAAGCGGGTTATGCAGTAACCACAACCACTGAAGTCCTAGAAGCTAAGGCATTACCAGCTGGATGGTCAGCTCAACGGGCTGAATTATATGCCTTAGTCCGAGCCCTCACCCTCGGTGAAGGCAAGCGAGTCAACATCTATACTGACTCTCGGCACGCCTTTGCTACTGTACACATACATGGAGCCATCTACAAGGAAAGGGGCCTCCTAACCACAGCAGGAAAAGCTATCAAGAACAAAGAGGAGATACTAAGACTCCTCGAAGCCGTCTGGCTTCCAAAGGAAGTAGCAATCCTGCACTGTAAGGGATGCCAGAAAGGAGACGACCCCATAGCTCGGGGAAATCATCTGGCAGATGAGGCAGCCAAGACCACAGCCAGTGAGGACATGGACAGAGCCCCTTCCCTCACCATGGCCCTAACACCCGTGGAAGAAGTCTCTCCACCCAGTTACACTAAAAAGGAAAAGAATGGGCCATGGCTGAGGGAGCCACCCTGACTGAAAAGGGATGGTGGATGATGCCAGATGGGCGCATCTTTGTTCCAACAGCAACTGGAGGGCATCTAGTCAAGGAACACCACCGAGTCACTTATCTGGGACAAAGTGCATTAGAGGCCCTTCTCAAGAAGCACTACGACATCAGTCAGCTGCCGGCACTATGCCAAGCAACGAGTGAATGGTGCATAACATGTGCTAAAAATAATACTCAGTCTGCACCACGGCCCCCACCAGGTGTCCAGAGGATGGGAGCAGCCCCCTTCAAAGATCTAGAGGTAGACTTCACAGATGTGCAGCCGAGCAGGGGGTTCAGATATCTCCTAGTAATAGTGTGCACAGACTCTGGGTGGGTCGAAGCCTTCCCGACTAGGACGGGCAAAGCCGGGAAGTAGCTAAAGTCCTCTTGCAGGAGATCGTGCCCTGGTTCAGCCTGTCATTAACAATCCATAGTGACAATGGACAAGCATTTGTGGCTGACATTGTACAGGTCTTGACCAAATCTCTCAACATCACCTGGAGACTCCACACCACTTTCCGGCCCCAAAGTTTAGGAAAAAATAGAGTGAATGAATCACACCCTAAAGGTAACTGTAGCAAAGTTTTGTCAGGAGACTAACCTCCCATGGCCGGGTCTGCTACCCCTATCTCTCCTGCGTGCTCACTGCACACCTGGGACATCAGGTTTCTCTCCATTTGAATTAATATATGGACGGCCTCCCCCATGCTTGGGAAGCCTTCCAGGAAACTTGCATCAGGTTGGAGATGAGGGGATAAAGGAGCAGCTTCAGGCCCTGGGGGCCACCCTAAATAAATTATAAAAGTACACCATTGAGAGGGCCCCAATCTCCTTAGGGTCTCAGGTACACTCCTTCCAGACAGGGGACTCTGTTTGGGTCAAAGATTGGAAGAAAGACTCCCTCAGACTGCAGTGGACAGGGCCCCACACTGTTGTTCTAACCGCCCCTACTGCCCTCAAGGTCTCAGGTGTTACCCCATGGGTCCGCGCCAGTGGAGAGTCCAGCCAGACCTCACGAACCCACTCCAGCTTCACCTTCGATGAGACCCCACTGATTGATGGACACCTGCTCACTGTGGTTCCTGGCTCTCATCCACGTGATTTCCCTCATCCTGGGAGTCAGACTCTACACTGTTGCCCCTCCTGACTGGACTTTCCCCCAGAGGCTTACTATTGTCATTGCTTATTGGGTGTCCCTAGGGTGTATTACTGCACTCACTTGTCCACGGGTTTCATCTGCTGACGGGTTAGCCACGATGGCTCCCTCTACGTAAGGTCATAGATGCCACTTTTACTGGCCCTCTGCTATCTACTCCTGAGTGCATTTCACCATGGTTTTCCTGACCCCAGTCAGTCCGGTTTTCTGCTACCTGGTGTGCTGTTCCTCTAGCTTGCCCAGCCAGGCAAGGGGGCAACTCTCATATCACCGTTACTGGCAACTGGACTTTCCAGCCTATCCCCCTCAATCCTGCACCAGCACCCACGCTGACTTCTTCCACTTGGGATGGACACACACCAAAGGTTAACCTCCATTTTGATGGATGCCAGCTTCTTGATACCTCCTGGGAACCCCATAGACGGTGTTCCTACCATGGCCCTCACTCTGGTTACTGGCTGGTAGATATCTACATCTGTGGGGGCCCTACGCCTCAACAGCCAAACACCTGCCCTCACTTCTGCTCCCAAGCCTGGGGATGTGAGGCATGGGTGGCAACTTGGCTGGGAATGGAAGGATGGTCCACCAGGACGTGGCACCTCAAACAGTGCAGTGACATCCAGATTTCCTTGTCATGCAATGCCACCCCATCCTCTTGCTCTAACAATCACTGTATACCACTCACCCTCTCAGTCTTAGAACCCAATGTCACATCATGGGCTACAGGAATCATTCTCCTGTTGGGCCAATATCACCCTATGGGAACCGACCCCATGGCCAAATTTATGATTAAGTCCATGTTCACTCCAAGCCTTACAGTCAACCCCCAGAGTCAGACAGAAAATAACTCGCCCTGGCGCATCCCTGGGTCCCCCATCCACATGCAGCAAGCGTCTATAGCACAACTGTTAGGTATGATTAACTCCTCCCACCGAGTGCTTAACCCCTTGAATCCACCCCAGCATCTGACTGCTGGATCTGTATAAAGCCCAGTCCCGTCCAATACCTAGGTGTCATCCTCAACCAATCTACCATGTCACCTCCCACCTCGGCACCAGGGACCTCAGATTATCCCTTTCTGGCTCCAGTACTGCTGTATGGCAACTCTTCCTCTCCCATCACGGGCCACAGTTGGGTCTGTGCACCTCAGAACACTTTTCTGGCTTGTGATCAAGGTGTATACATCTGCATTACCCCGTGCGACCAATCATGCACACTTGTCAGTCTCTTACCTGATCTTTCAGTCCTCCCCCGGAGCGATGCCCCACTCATATGGAGACCTCCTAGCCGCCCTCGGTGCTCTCCCGTGGCCATCCCTCTTGTTGTGAGCCTGCTGACTGCATTAGGTGTTGCCCTCAGCACCACTGGCATCGGGATGTCTCAGGTTCAGTACCAGGGGTTAACTCAACAACCCACGGCGGATTTTTCCGCCCTCACTCAGTCGGCCCTGGCCCTGCAGCGCCAACTCGATTCACTGGCCTTGGTGGTCCTCCAAAACAGGCACGGGCCCGACTTGCTTACGGCTGCGCAAGGGGGGCTCTGCCTCTTCCTACAGGAGGAATGTTGTTTCTATGCTACTGAGTCGGGGGTGGTCCAAGAAACTCTGACCCAATTACAGGAACAAGTACATCGCCGGTGGGAATCACTCCAGCGGACAACTTGGTGGGATACCCTCTCACAATGGTTCCCTTGGTTCACCCCCCTCATCGGCCCCCTTCTATTGCTTCTCCTCATAGTAGCATTTGGTCCTTGTATTCTTAATGCCCTTACTAGGTTTATCACTACTCAAATTGCTAAAATCAGACTCCAGTTGCTCCTTACTCACTATCGCCACTTAGAAGATGAAAATGATGCCCTCTAAAGTAGGTGTTTAAAGGGGCATCAGGGGGGGACTGATAAGGAAAATCGGTGTCTTAAGATGGCTGACAGAGCCAGCAGAAGAGTCCCAGTCCTTGTCCCGGGGCTCTTCCAGGTTCTTCTCCCCGCTCTGCTTCCCACGGGCACCAATCCAGGTTCTTCTCCCTGCCCCACTTCGCGCACGTGCCAAAAGTGCCAAGTATGTGGAAGTAGAAGTGTATAAATTGCCCCCTTTGTTTGTGCTCAGGGCTCAGACCTTTGGAGACCACTCTCCTCTGAGCCCACCGGCGTTAAATAAACCTCCTATCCTCCAAGATCTCCGAGCGCCGCTTGGTTCTTCTGTCAGGTGATCCAGTCCAGGTTCCATAACAGGACCATTCCTATTATTACATATTAGGGTCTAGCCGGGAAGGGAATTAAATATAAGGAATTGGTTACATAGGTGTTTGTGGGCCAAAAGACCAAAATAGAAACACTGAGGTAATGCAGAGATCCTAAGTGCAGCTACCAGCCCTTAGGCCAGGGGAATACAAAGAGTTTAGATTAGGAGAGCCTAGAAGCTCAAAGGAGGGAGACCTGGTTGCTCCAGGTATCTCTGAGGAGACACACAAGCAAAGTACTACAAGAAGCTGGGGACTGGAACAAAATGCTGATGTAGGGGCCTTACTAATAGAAATAACAAGCAAGCAGGATGAAAATCCCTTCTCTCCTCTTCCTGACTGCCAAATCCTTTGTAGGACGTGCTACTTGAGGAGCCTAACAGGCAAAGAATTCTGGGAACTGTAGTTTGCAAAGTCTAAGCTACATCATCACAGAGCCGCAGAGAGAAGGCTAAATTTAGAGTGAAATAATAATAGCTCAGTCGCTGGTACTCCGCCATGTCCCAAGGGAGGACTCCTATTAATCCACTCAGAAGACCGAAGTATTCAAAACCAAATGCCAATGTAGTATTATACAATAAAAAATAATTACCACAAAACCAGAACACTTAAAGTCAATAGGATCAGCACGTTTTCTCCCTGGAGGCAGACTTCCATGAGGGTAAACAAAAAGTTTTGACCCTTAGTTCCAATTCAGCCTATACACTTTGAGCTTTAGATTATGTGTAAACACTAACAGCCTCCATGACTCTGATGTCAAAATCCTAATTTATTTTCTCATTTATAATTAGTCCGTCTAAACACCACCTGATCCTTTGCCCTCCAAAATCCAGAAAATGAAGTCTACTACTTCTTCAGTTTTTCAGGTTCCCTGGGAATCTCTCCTTGTATTTAACAGGAAAAAAAAAATTATTTTCCCCAAATTATGTGGCCTGACTAGTCAGGACTCTTTCTGGCTACAAATTACAAAAATTTAACTCAAATTGGCCTAGGCAAAAAAAAGTGGAATTCATTAGCTCATGCCAATCAGTCAGTATGTGTGTACTAGGTACACCTGTATTCAGTTCTTCAGGAGTGAAGAGATACAGTGACAAGCTCTTCCTCATTGTTCCAGCCTGTTCTGGACCTCAGGTGCCTGCTCGTGATGCTCATTAGTTTGCCTGTGACCTTATGGAAACAGATCTACCTTCTTCTCTACTCCAGTCACGTCCTCGTCCACCTACGCTCAGGTTTCTGGTTGGGTAAGATACAACATAAGTTAAGTTAAAAGAGGATTGGGGCACCTGGGTGGCTTAGTCAGTTAAGCGTTTGCCTTCAGCTGGGGTTGTGATCCCGGAGTCCTGGGATTGAGTTCCACATCGGGCTCTGTGCTCAGCGGGGAGCCTGCTTCTTCCTCTCCCTCTGCCCCTCCCCCTGCTCCTTCTGTCTCTCTCGTTCACTCTCTCTCTCTAATAAATAAATAAATAAATAAAATCTTTAAAACAAAAAAGACGACTGATAAACTGGAGAAAACTTTAGCAATATATATAACATTAACTAAGAGTTAATATCCAGATGATATCCTTAATATGAGAGCTCTTTAAATAAAACACTTTTAGGGCGCCTGGGTGGCTCAGTTGGTTAAGCGACTGCCTTCGGCTCAGGTCATGATCCTGGAGTCCCTGGATCGAGTCCCGCATCGGGCTCCCTGCTCGGCAGGGAGTCTGCTTCTCCCTCTGACCCTCCCCCCTCTCATGTACTCGCTCTCTCTCATTCTCTCTCTCTCAAATAAAAATAAATAAAATCTTTAAAAAAAATAAAAAATAAAACACTTTTAGGGGCACCTGGGTGGCTCAGTCTTTAAGCATCTGCCTTTGGCTCAGGTCATGATCCCGGGGTCCTGGGATCAAGCCCCGCCTCAGGCTCCCTGCTTGTTGGGAGGCCTGCTTCTCCCTCTCCCACTCCCCCTGCTTGTGTTCCCTCTCTCGCTCTTTCTCTGTCAAATAAATAAAATCTTTAAAAATATATAAATAAATAAACAAAACACTTTGAAAGAGATGAACAACCCAAACGAATATATAAAGGACATGAACAGGCAATTCACAAAATAAGTGAAATTTCAAGACACCAAATTATATCCAGGAGGAAAAGGTATCCATAAACCAACAGGGAAAGCAAAATTTTGTTAATTTAACAGTGAATATCAAATCATAAAATCTCTACATTTTTGGCCCAATAATTCCACTTCTAATCATTTAGCCTGAGGAAATCATTAGACGAGTGTACATGTATAAAGGTGTTGATTGTGGTGCATTATATAGCAGATATAAGTTTAGTGTTCTTTAAGAACACTATGAACATAGTATTACTAATTTTTTCATTTCTTTTGCCCCATGCTTTTGCTTAGCATGAAGCTGTTACTGATCCTGCTGCTATTTAAACTTTTGATATTTTTTGGCATTGATTATTTTTTGCATTACTTTCAATTTTTAAAAATATTGCATTCAGATACAGTTTATCTTGATTAGTCTTTTGTGTGTATGTGTGGTGCCCTTTAAATGTGCTGAGGGAAGTGCTTCATTTGCTTCACCGTCTTCCCAGCTTTGTTTAAGAGAAATGGAGATTAATATTACCCGTGTGTATTAGTTTGCTAGGGCTGGTGCCACCAAATGGATGGCTTAAAAGAAATTTATTGTATCACAGGTCTAGAATCTAGAAGCCCAAGATGGGGGCGCCTGGGTGGCTCAGTCAGTTAAGCATCTGCCTTTGGCTCGGGTCATGATCTCAGGGTCCTGGGATCGAGCCCTGCATTGGGTTCCCTGCTCAACAGGAAGTCTGCTTCTCCCTCTCCCTTTGCCCCTCCCCCCTGCTCATGGTCTCTCTCTCAAATAAATAAATAAAATCTTTAAAAAGTTTTGAAGAAAAAGAAAAAAAAAATAGAAGTCCAAATGAAGATGTTAGCAAGCTTGGTTCCCTCTGGGGCCTGTGCCACAGAATGTGTTCCACGCTTCTCTCCCAGCTTCTGGCAATTTGCTGGAAATCTTTGGGGACCCTTAGTTTGTAGATGCATAAACTTAATCCCTGCTTTCATGTTTACATGGTGTTCTCCGTGTGTGTGTGTGTGTGTGTATGTGTGTCTCCAAATTTCCACTTTTTATAAAGACACTGGTCATCTTGGATTAAAGGCCAACCCTACTTCAGTATGACCTCATCTTCATGAATTCCATCTGCAATCACCCTATTTCCAAATACGTTACCTTCTGAGGTACTGAGGGTTAGGACTGCAGCATATGAATTGGGGTTGGGGGAACACAATTAAACCTCTAACACCATGTTTAGTAAATCTTCTGTTTGCTTTAGTCTACTATCCCAGACTCTGCTCTGCATTCAGTAATGAGCAGGATTGACTTATAGCCTCTGGCTTCCTTTTGACCACAATTAATTCTCTATCTACCCAGAAGCAAGTGCCTTATAGGCTGAGAGATGTGTAGTACCTCCGGATTGCCTACTCACCAGTCCATTACTGCTGACTCTTACAGCTCGGGCTCTGGAACAAAAGGAAACAAAGAAGAGTTGAAAAGCCAGTGAGCCACATGAACTGTAGGAGGTATGGGAAGTCCTAGGCACCCCCATGCCATCTCCAGTCATACACTCATCCTCCGTTCCCTATCACTCATCTACAGGCCTTTAGAAAAGAAGGGAAGCGTCATGATTTACATTTGCCCTTCTGTCTACATCACTAAAAGAAGAGTGAGCAGCTTTAGTTGAGCGTCTTTATAGACATGATTTAATTTAATCATCATGACAGCTTTAGGAAGTAATACAAACGTGGAAACTGAGACTTAGAGTTCACACAGAGTAAGTGGCAGACCCAGGATTCATACCCAGATCTCCTACATCAGAGCCCTGAGACAAGGAGCTCTATTGCATGGTGGATATAGACCTTTGACCTAATTCTAAGGTTCTGTCAAACCAGAGTAAAGCCATTACACAAAAGAAGACCTTCCAAATAAACCTCACGTCCAACCTTTTCTGCTGCTCATGGAGAATGGCCATGTGCTGACTTCCCACCATCTTCCAACCACCTGGAGTAGAGGTTTGGAGCTCTCTATAGCCAGACTTTGCTGAGTCAGTAACTTTCTAACAGAGATACTGTAACATACATCTCTTAGTAGGAAACTAGTACAGTATATACTCCCCAGTTAATGTGAACAAAGTTTTCTTAAAGGTGAGAGACAGTGGAGCTCTGGCCATAATCTCACTCAAACTATGTTAGAGCACTGTGGGGATTCATTGTGAGCCAAAAATTATTGTGGAATTCCTCAACTGTGTTTGTGCAGAGTCTATAATCTATAGGCTTCTCCTCTTTCTTCATCAAGATCTTTGCACAGATGGTTGTTCATAAGGAGAGTTTGCTAGGATGGTATATAAATGAGCAGAACTCACAAGTGTTTTTCACCCTGATATAATTTAATGTTTTAATGATGCCACTTAATGATGTGCAACAGATAGGAGAACTTGTGTCTTATAACTCATGATAATTAAATTCAGGGGGTAAACAACTAGAGTATTAACTAATGTTGTCCCAAGGCCAAGCAAAAGGGAAAAAGAGGAATGGGAGAAAGAAATGCAAAGCTTGAGAGATCTCAAACCACGCTGTAGTATTGTTCCCTTTTTGAGGGGATATGAGGAAAGAAACTGCAACAAAATTAAGAAGGAATAACAAACAGCCTATCTCCTTGTTATTTGTTTGTTTTATTGCCATCTTTTCATGACAACGTGAAATTAGACATGGTGACTCACAGGAAAAACTGGTCTATGTGTTAAAGGATATTCCATGCATACGCAATTATCTGTGCCATGGTATAGGCTTTGTCATCATTGAAGCCTTAATGCTGTCATCCTCCACATTCCTTAGAAAGCATCATTCTAGAATTTTCAGGAAAGGAGAATGAAACGTCCGCTCTTTTTTTTTTTTTTTAAAGATTTTATTTATTTATTTGAGAGAGAATGAGAGAGAGCACATGAGAGGGGGGAGGGTCAGAGGGAGAAGCAGACTCCCTGCCGAGCAGGGAGCCCGATGTGGGACTCGATCCAGGGACTCCAGGATCATGACCTGAGCCGAAGGCAGTCGCTCAACCAACTGAGCCACCCAGGCGCCCTGAAACGTCCACTCTTAAAGTAGTCTTCTTTCCCATCATTGTCGGTCCCTTACAGTTTTACATTACCTATTCTCTCCTTCCATTATGCCACCATCTCTTAATCTAGTTTTGGCCAAAGCATGAGAATTCTATGCCATCAAGTGAGATCACTTTACCACCGTCTGCCGTGATTTCCCAGTGCCGGTCATACTCTTTGACTCTAACCTTCCAGAGATACGCAACTTATTATTGAAATCTTGTAGTGAAAAATAATTTTGGAATCATTTTGAAGCTTTGAAATAGACCATACAACCAAAAATTAAATACAAAAATATGTCTTTGAAGTTAAAATTTACTCCAATAGAGAAGACATCTGTTCATTTTGAACTGTGCTCATCCCTGCTTATTATATTATCTCTGATGGGCTATCTACAACCACACTGAAGAAATAAATATTTACTTGGAACAGTAGATCCATCCTTGGGCTATATTTTCTCAGCTCTCCTTGTTACTTATAGAGGGCTATGTAACTCAGTCTATACCTGTTTCCTGTAACCTTCACCTCTTTACTGCTTCCCTGCTAGCATAAAAGAGGTGTGATTATATCCAAGGTGGAATCTACTCAGTAAGAAAGTACAGGTGTACCTAGCTTAAAAAAATTTTGATAAAATAAAATGGAAACTTACATGAAACAAAATGCACTACAGAGCTTTAATTATGATTCTACTACATATGAAATAACATTTACAATTTTTCAGTTATCATTGGAAGGAATATATCTGTAATTATGGGAGTAAGGTCCTGGACCTTCAGATCCTACCACTGCCCCATCAGCACCAAGCAAGGTAATTAGTGACCTACAAATCATTAACTGTAATATAGGTTCTTTAGAAAAAAATTACATTCGTTCTTCCTGTTTGGAAGGGAAATCACTATTTTCATCTAATGAGTAAGTGTCATTTTTAAAAAATTATAAATATCTTGGTGAAAGAAGAGCAATTTTCCCAAATAGAAAATGAACAAATGCCTACAGTCACTACTAACACAACCAGCCCTTTCTCCCTAAGTATCAGGTCCTTCCAGAGTCTTCTGGAATACAACATGAACATAGACAAGACTCTGGCAGGTAGAACCTTTGGAACTATTATGCAATTCAGCCTACTGGCATGATGGGAATATGTAATGAGATGCTCAAAACCAGCTCAAAGGCACACATTCTTGCAAAGTTCATACATGAGTTAAGAACCTGTCTACATTTCATTACATATTTAAAGTTTAATACCACCCTCATTAGCATTGCCACCTGCCATACTAAGCACTAGGATATAAGGAGATGGGTAGGGAAAGGGGGCTCTCACAAAGTGGTTTCCGTCTGGTTGGGGAATGAGAGGTCTCAGTCAGTGACCTAATCTTCTTTCTGAGGTGTTCTAGCATCTCATGGAGTCTTAGCCCTTAGCACAAGAAAAAGGCCCCAGATAAATAAGAATACTCCTGACATCACACCACCAGGTATGTAACTTAGATTTTTTGTGGCCTTCCCAAGATTTTGTTTAAAAAATAAAATAAAAATTATGTGAAAACAGTACAGAAAGACAAAAGGGAGAGGAACACAGACCAAGGTGGGTTCAAAATAGCCCCTATCTTCAGACTTCTGTTGCTTAAACTGAGTTCTAGCATTTCTACTTGGAAAACCTCCCTTTTTAAACTCAATCCAGATATAGAAGAGAAAATATATCTGCCACTCTACCCACCTTCTGCCAAATCCTTTCTTCTCCCTGAGGAAAGAGGAATTGCTAACCAGATTGATAAGGCTCAAAATATTCATGTGGCCACACTTAAAAGCATGAGAATTCACTGTGCATTTAAAGTGCTTAAGGCACACACAGATTCTCCCTTGGCTTTCTTCTTGGCGCTGGGTGTGTAAACAGATTTGGAATTGCCATTCGGAAAGGGCAGGTCCTGCCAGGCCTTGGGGAGCCGGTCATTACTTCTCAATACCGTAACTTGTGGCTGCCCAAAGGGTGGTGATGTGACAAGACACAGACTGGGGTTGGGAACAGCTTGTGGGACGCCCTGCTTAGCTTACAGGAATGCCTTTAAAAGAAACACTGATAAACTGGAGTGTGTCCAGAGGTATACAGAGGTACAAAAGTCACCCTTTGAGAAACACTCAAAAATTAATGCGGATCAGTAAAACAGCCCTGGGCCACCTATGTTTCCCCTTCTCCTCTTCTCTTACTGAAAGATGAATTGGAATGCAGGGAAGCAGCCAACACATGAGGCAGGAGTTGGTTCTGCTTGCTAGGCAGACCTGAGTCTTACCTACGACACTCAGGGTGAGCTCATCTTATTCTCAACCACCCAGCGTAGCTGGGGGAACCACCTCTCCCTGCCTGCCTTGCACCGTCCCTGGGCTAACCCTTTTAGCAACCTTTCACCACCAAAACTGTCTGTGTTCCTCATGACCTGATAACACTAGATTAACAGGACTGGTGGAGCAGAGAGGGGAACATGCAATATGATCTGCTCGAGGCCCTGTCCCCGCTACCCCACCCCCAGGACTGCCCACTTACTAGAACTAATTAGAAAAAGTACAATCAATAATGCATTAGCCAGACTTTCAAAATTTCTCATGGGTCAGCAGGCATGGGCCCTGTTGAATTTTACACTTGAGAAGTTAACCAACTCTTGCTATTATTTCAAAAGTCAGAGTAATAAGGGAAAGACTTCTTTCTTTTCCAGGAAATTCATTTAAAAATTGGCATCTCACATAGAATAATATCACTTACAGTGAGTCTGAAGCTAAAGTAAAAAGAACGATGTTTTCTAAGAACCGTCTTATTGATTTTTGAAAATCCTCAGGTATTAATGTTAATTAATAATATCTCCCCCCCCACCACCAGCAATAACAGTCACATAATATGGTGATTCTGATAAAATGATGTTCAGATATGTATGCACCTGAAATATTAAAAATTTTAAAGTAAGAGAGAAACAAAAATACTCCAAGATACCATGATTGTATTCACTGCTGCACTTTTGAAATGGCAAACTCCTGGAATCAAAAGCAAAATATCCATCAATAGGGGACTCGATAAATGAATCACAGTACATCCACAAAATAGTATTTCATTCTGCCCTTTGCTTTTTTATTTTCAGCTAAATTTTATATCCTGAAGATCTTTAAGCCATAAAAAAAACGGTAGATCTATGTCTGTTTTTCTGGGAAAATCTCAAAGATACATAATTAATTTTGTTTTTAAAGATAGCATGATTCTATTGGCATAAATTTCTTTGTATGTGTGTCTTCGTGCTTGCGTGTGTGTGTGTGTGTGTGTGTGTGTGTATGTCTGTGTGTCCTCAGGAAGGTATATTCATTCATTCGGCAAATATGCATTATGCCCTCTTATGGGCCAGGCACTGTTCTTTTCTAGGTATTATAGGAACATAGATGAAAAAAGACAAAGTCCTTATTCTCCTGGAATTTATTTGTGTGTGGAGGAGAAATATAATGAACAATTAAACAGATAGATACTTTTGGGGAGTGACCAGCACCATAAAGAAATAAACCACATTAATGACACATTGTATAAATAGGCTGAGGAAAGACCTGACAGCCAGACTAAGGGGACTCTTTCAAGCAGAGAAACCATCCAATGCAAGACCCTCAGACAGCACCAAGCCAGGAAGGTGAAAGGGGCTAAAGGAGATGGTAGAAAAAAGTTAAAGAATCAAGCAGGGCCAGTTCATGAAGAGTCTTTTAGATCATGTGAAGGAGTTTACATTTTATTCTGTATGCAGTGGGAATCTAATGAAGCTAAGGTTAGAGGGAAGGGAGAGGCGAGCCAAAGTGACTTACATATCTTAAAAAGCACACAACACCCCATGCTAATCCCCAGGATGCATTAGAAATATCTAATATTGAAAGAGAAACTCTTTCTTCATTATTTTATTTTTTTACTATGTGCATGTGATATTTGAAATTCTTGACGAAAAAAAGAATGGGCTAAGAATATAGATGGAAAACTAACGCTGAGAAGATTTGTTTCTTGATTTAATGTGCAATACTTTTTTTTAATATTCAGTTAGCCAACATAGAGTACATCATTAGTTTTTGATGTAGTGTTCAACGATTCATTAGTTGCATATAACACCCAATGCTCAATACTTTTTTAAAGCATACTCGGAATGCCATCAGTCCTCACCAAAACGGGCAAGAACAGTGTCATATTACCATTAACTAAGATTTCCAAGCTTCTAAACTCCCCACCAATTCAGCAGAAATTACTTTTTTAAGTTCCTCCCCATCTTCCAGCTCAATGTGAATCAATCGCTTAACCTCCCAGAACCCCAGCTTGGGATTCTGTAAAGAGAGCAATGATATCTACCTCAGGTATAATGAGTTAACGCAGGAAGAGCTGAAACTTGAGTACATATTGAAATACTACCTGGAGCGTTAGTAAAGGATACAGACCCTCACTGAAGTAGGATAAGACTTGAACATCTGCATTGTATGCAAAGTTCCCAGGTGATTCTGACCCAAAACTGAGAACCACCAGCAAGTTAATATATTTGGCCAATCTAGTGCAATTCCTGGCTATGCAAGCCCTAATAAGTAAGGGTTTGCTCCTTACCCTTCCCTCTTCTGCCTGAACTACAGGCCAGTTGTCTTCCTTCCTGTGATCCTGCTCACCAACTCTTAAATTAACAAAATGAAAACTGACAAAATAAAATATGAGATCCTGCATAAATAAGAAGTCACTTGTGTGCATATTAAATATTATGTGTCATATGATTGTAGTCAGTTTTTAGAGCCATTTTTAGAATTTGCATATGCATGAGATGGGTGGGAATTGCATGAGACCCAGCCCTCTCAGTGAGGGGCAGTTGATGGTACTGGATCCATTCCAGTAGGGACAATGATGGACTTGTGTCCAGATTTATGCATGCCATTGGCAGTGTCTTCCAACACCACTGGCTGACCCAATCTTCCCAGAAGAAAGGGCCAAGCCCTGGCACAGCTAGTGCTGTGCCCTATAACAGAGCCACCACAGTTCCTCTGTCCCTGCCAGACTAGAAGGGACCCACCGAGGCTCTGGCTCTTCCCATCAGCTCAGAGCAGAACAAGAGCTACATGGGTCCCCAGTGGAGGGGCCAAATAAACACAACTCACACACTTGGAGAAGGTTATATATTCTAAGAGATGAAACACATAAAAAGAAACCAGCAGATAAGTTCCTTGCCCTTCTGTTTCCTCCTGCTACCCCTCACCTGTGTGCCTAACCCTATTCCCCAACTCTACTCCTCATATCGAATTGATGGTTCCATCAATCAGCCCCTAAAGCCATCCTTAAGCACCCCGAACTCACACCAACTAGAAGTGAGCTGTTAAAATGGAGCAGCTGACCTCACCTGTGGTCATGAAATATAATGGACAAGGAGGATCCCCTAGTCCTACCCCAGCAAGGACCAGAGACTTCTCAGAGATTTCCCAGAAATCGGAAACAGGGTCTGCTAGATTGGCAGCGACTTCCTTGACACCTCAGGGAGTTCTTGCTACTCCCACCCATCAGGATTTGATATTTGCTGTGGACCAGTGACAGCTGGATGTTTTTTGGATTTTTTGTTTTTGTTTTTGCTTTTGTTTTTGTTTTTGTTTTTTACTGTCTCTCTCCAAATGGAAGCTTATTTTGCAGTTTTTTCTGGTGCTTCTTAATTACCACATATGACTATGTTGAGAACCAATAACTTGTATTTTAGTCTGTATGTCACTTGAGTCCAGGGAAACACAAGGAGACCTGATGGAGGTGAGTGAACATCACCCAGAGATCTGGACTTTGAGAAGAGAGGGAGAGGTTATATAAATGGAAAGAAAAATGTGATGTTGGGTACCAAAGAGGTGGACTATGAAAATTCACCTTTACCTGCATGATAACTGTATTTTCAGTTCCTGAATCCCTGCTTGCAATAGCTGTCATACCATTTAAAATATATACCAGTCTGGCAGGTATAAAGCAATATGTCAATGTTAATTTGGTTTGCATTTTTATGACTACTATTGTATTAGAGCATCTTTTAATATACTTAACAGGTGTTTGGATTTGCCCTTGTGAACTGCAGATTTATATCCTTCATCTATTTCTCTATCAAGTTGTCTTTTTTGTCAAATTGTAAAAGCTGAGTATTATAGTTATTAACCCTTACTTAATCCATCATCTGCTTTGCAAATATTTGTTCCAAATCTAATGATTGTCTGCAGGCATTGTTTATAGTTTATTTTGCATACAAGACTTTTAACATTTATGTTCTCAGATATGTAATTTTTAATCTAGGATTTTAATCTAGGATTTATTTACTCTAGTATTTTAATCTAGGATTTATTATTATTATTATTATTATTATTATTATTATTATTATTCTTTCTCTCTCCCTAGATTGTATGTTATCCCCTAAATTTCTTTCTAAAATTCTTAACATTTTAATTTTTATATTTAAGTATTTGAACTGGAATTGACATTCATATATACAAAATGTCAGACTCTAATTTTATACTCCTATAGGTGGGCAATCAGTTTTACCAGCACCAACTGTTAAATAAATCTTTTCTCCCTGAATTAAAATACTCTTGTCATATGTTACATTTTAATGTTTCCTGCTCTATATCTGGATGAACAATTTGTCTACTCCTATGCCAGTTCTATATTACTAGGGTTTTAGTGGCTTTAGACTATGTTCTGATATGTGGGATGCCCCGGTCACTATTCTTTTAGATAAATTTCCTGGCTATTTTTAAGACTTTTTTTTTTGTCTTCCAATTGAACTCTAAGGTCATTGTTGTCCAGTTCCACAAAACAAATCGAGGTTGGTATTCTAACTGTAGTTATATGAAATATATAAATTGATTTGGGAATAATTAGCTTTTTACAATTAAATCTTCTCATCCAAGAACATGGTATGCCTCTCAGTTTGTTCAGACCTTAATTTTATGTTGAAATTGCCATAGTGTAGAGCCTCCATTCATTTTGTTTTGTTTTTGTTTTTGGTAAATTGATTGTGTAATGTCATCATAGACACAGGCTATCTTTCCCACCTCGTCAAACTTGCTTTGACCAAAACAGGCAGGCAAAAGTGAGAAAATGCTAGCTCCAAGCCTAGGCTTCACTATGCCTTGCATGTTTCTGCTTCTTCTCTTCTACTGTTGCCATAGCCATGAAAAGAGCTTCCTCCATAGACACTGACCCTTCAACCTAAAGGCAGATCTTAGAGCAGCGCCACTCAGCCAAGCCCAGCCAAGAGTGAGGGTGAAATTACCTATCAAGATGGACCATTCAGAGGTCCTATTTGCCATTCCCACTGTGTTCTTGCGAGGAAAGCAGCCCCCTACCATCTCTGCTGTGACTTATACCATGTACATCAAAAGCAACCAAACCTGCCACTTAGAGCACAGCAGATTGGACCGGATATTCTCATCCATGCTAAAAGCAGACATGGTAAGCTCAACATTAGGAAGAGCGAATCCGCTGAGAAACTTGCAGAGAAACTCTGCCCGATTGGGATGCTCTGCCTCAGATGGTAACGTAGCAGCACACTCTGTTCCTCTTGTTAAGGATGAAATAATAAGCACACAGAAGTGGGTCTCACAGGCACCGTATGGTAAACAATTGCTCCCTTCTCCCTATAGCTTGCTCGCAGGCCAGTCTGGGAAGGGCTGGCCACTAGCCGCTTTGGGTTTGGTCTATGAATGTCAACAAATCTCTACACTCTAACTTTTTATTTTCCAACAACAAAAATAATAACTGGTATATTGTAGCATTTATCGTAAACAAGACAAATAAGACCAAAGAAATCTGCTATTTTGTAACACTTATAGGTCTTATTTTGTGTAATCCCAATAAGCTAAGCTATTACTGTTCCCCTCTTACAGATGAGGAAACTGAGTATTAGAGAGATAAAATAACTAGTTCAGTGACATAGAGCTTGGAAGTAGAGGAACTGGGATACAAATCCAGACCTGTCTGGCTCCAAGGGTGGTCTTCTATGCTTCCCTTAGCAGTGGTTCTCCATGGGTGGTCCCCAGAACAGCAGCATCAGCATCCCCTGGGCGCTTGTTAGAAATACACATTCCTGGGTCCCACCGAGACCTACTGGATCAGCAGCTCTTGGAATGAAGCCTAGGAATCTGTGTTTTCATCAAGCCCTCCCACCAGGATTCCAGTGCCTGCTTCAGTTTGAGAACCACTGCTCTATACTATACCACCTCTATAAAATGACTTTAAAGGAAAGAAAGAATTCTGTGAGCAGAAGTGATCCAAAAGACTTCCTGGAGAAGATGTACTGTAAGCTGAACTTCAGAGGATGGAAGAATAGAAGTGGGTGCAACAGGAGATGGGAAAAGCTAAACCTACTCTTACCATACAATCCCGCAATTTCACTCCAAATGAGCTGGAGATTTATGTCCACACAAAAACTGGCACATGGATATGTATAGCAGCTTTATTCACGATGGCCAAAATTTGGAAGCAACCAAGATGTCCTTCAGTAGGTTAATGGATAAATAAACTGTGGTACATCCAGACAATGGAATACTGTCCAGTGCTAAAAAGAAATGAGCTATCACGCCATGAAAAGTCACAGAGGAAGCTGAAATGCACACTACTAAGCAAAAGAAGCCAATTTTAAAAAGCTATTTACTTACAGTTTTATGACTCTAACCATATGACATTCTAGACGTGGGCAAAACTGTGGAGACAGTAAAAAGATCAGTGGTTGGGGGTTTGGGGGCGAAAGCAGATATTTTTAGTATTTAGTGAAAATCGTCTGTATGCTACTATGATGATAGATACTTATCATCACACAATTGTCCAAACCTATAGAATTTACAACACCAAGAGTGAATCCTAATGTAAACTATGGACTTCAGATGGTTATGATGTGTCAATGGAGGTTCATTATTTATAACAACATATCACTCTGTTGGGGGATACTGATAATGGGAGAAATTATTTGTGTATGAAGGAGAATATGAGAAATTTTGGTACCTTCTTCTTAATTTTGCTAATGAACCTAAAATTGCTCTAAAATTATTTAAAATACTAAGTACCAAAAGCACTTTGCTTAGGAAAGTTCAAAGTCAAAAGAATTATTTGGATGGAAAGGCCAACACCAGCTTACATAAAGGAGATAATCATTAAAAGAGGCCATAAAGAGTTTGGAATTTGAACAGAGAGAAAGAAAGTACTTTTTAGGTAGGGTTTCTCAACGTTGGCACTAGAAATGGTTTGGGAGAAATAATTATTTGTTATGGGGGGGCTGTCCTGTGTGCACTGTACCAGCATCCCTAACCTCTACCCACTAGATGCCAGAGGTACCCTCCAGCTGTGACAGCCAAAAGTCTCCAGACATTGCCAAATGTCCCTGGTGAAGGGAGGAGGGAAAAGACAAGATTGTCCCTGGTTAAGAACCAGTTAAACAACCAAGTGAAGGTAACAGCACGTGGAAAGGCATGCAGACAAATAGCGCAAGAAAAAAGAATGGTTTTGTTGAAATACAGTGTTGTAACAATTATTCATTATGAAAGGTGGAGCTGAGAAGTAATAAAGTAATGAAAGGTGGGGTTAGAAAAGTCTTCTGGGACCACAAGTCTTCAGATTTTTGGTTTAAAAGTTTGAGGTATATTCTGTGAACAAAGAGAAACTACTATAAGTCTTTGATCTGGGAGTAACAGGTTTAGAGCACTTGGATTTTCAGATAAGGTTGTTTGGAGGGATTAAAAAGACTGTTTAATGTCCTTCTTTGGTGAGAGAATTTTAAAGAATTTGTTACCTAGTTAAACCATTTACACTAAATATTTTCTTCATCAACTAAAAGGTGGTGAATGTTTTTTGGCCAAAAGTTTATATATGTGGGGCACCTGGGTGGCTCAGTCGGTTAGGTGTCTGCCTTTGGTTCAGGTCATGATCCCGGAGTCCCAGGATGGAGTCCCACATCGGGCTCCCTGCTTAGCGGGGAGTTTGCTTCTCCCTCTGCTCTTCACCCTGCTTGTGCTCTCTCTCGCTCTCCCTCTCTCTCAAATAAAGAAATAAAATCTTTTTTAAAAAGTATATATATGTGCATTATATTTCATAATAAAATCTTCTCCTTAGCGGCACCTGGGAGACTCAGTCAGTTAAGTGTCCGACTTTTGATTTTGGCCCAGGGCATGATGTCAGGGTTGTGAGATCAAGCCCTGGGAAGGGCTCTGTGCTTAGCAGGGAGTCTACTTGAGATTCTCTGTCTTCTCGCTCTCCCTCTGTCCCTCCCTCTGCTTGTGTGTGTGCTCTCTCTCTAAAAGAAGTAAAGAAATCTTTTTAAAAAATCTTCTTCTGGGGCGCCTAGGTGGCTCAGTCAGTTAAGCATCTGCATTCAGCTCAGGTCAAGTTCCCAGGGTCCTGGGATCAAGCCCCGAATCAAATCGGGCTCCCTGCTCAGCTGGGAGCCTGCTTCTTCTTCTTCTCCCTCTTCCTGCTGCTCCACCTTCTTGTGCGTGCTTTCTCTCTCTCTGCCAAATAAACAAACAAAATCTTTTTTAAAAACAATCTTCTTAAGAAGCTCACTTGAAGAAAAGAAAGATGGCACTGTTTCGAGCCATTTACTCCTGTTTTCTCTATATTACCATGAGCTCTGAAGGAAGTGACAATTCTCAGCTGAGAACTGGCACACATGGATACTCAATACATTTTGTTCAATGAATAAAATATTCGACAAAGGATAATGAAGTGTATCTTTATTCTAGGATTTACGAGAAATTGATTTTGCACTCCTGCATTATCTATGTGCAGTGATTACATTTCAGGTTGTTTTGTTTGTTTGTTTGTTTTTTGTCTTTATAATCAATCTCTGGACTCAGAGCCCTCAGCACAAAATGTTCATGCCTTATTTCCCATGGCTCTCAACATATACGCCTCATGTTCCTCAAGCACTGAGATAATAATACGGTCAATACTGCTCAGTTACCTTTAGCAACAAGTACATTATTGCCTGAACGGATGAAAGAGGATGCTCCAAATTTTGTCTTGTTAAACTGAAAACTTTCAAGAATTGGGGAAAATCAAATCATATGAAAACCAAAAATAAAACATTTTGTAGAATATAACATAACTTATTAAAACCTGAAGTGGACACAAATTCAGTAAGCGGAAGGTTATAAGTGGCATCCCATTATACTCATACAATGCTGAACTAAAATGTTAAGGTTGTTAATTCTCTTCTATTAGAGATAGTCCTGTTAGTGCAGGTCACATAATAGAAATGTAATATGTATATTTTCCATGGCAGCAATACCCTTGCTGTGATTTTGATCAGCACATCTTTAGTTATACATTAATACATAAATAATGATACAATTTTGAATTTATAGAGTTTTCCCAGAATCACATGGCCAGAAAAATTATACCCAAAGTGACCCTGAGTGATAAAGATTTTCCTTTATCACAAAATGTCCTCCAACTCCCAAGAGTAACTGGGAAATAAGAAGCAACAAATAAATAAGAGGCAGATAAGGCACATGACTCAAATATAACTATGAAGTCTTAAATACTTTGCATACTTTTTTGAAAGACAGTAGAGACTTCTTTAGGAAGATGGTTATCTTTATTAATATATAAATGCACATTATGACTTCCTACAGGACATTTTAAAAGGGGGATCTAGTTCGATTGAATCCAACCTATTGGAAAAGAAGTAGTTCAAAGCTAAGATGAATAAACAAAATAAAAAGGGTAGAGATAAATATCTATACAATTTTAGATGCTTTGAGTCAGCATGCAAAGGCTATCACATCCCATGACTTAGGACAGAGAAGTCCTATTTACAGCAAATAAGAAACACCCTGATCCAGGTAGTTAAGGTTTATAATCCCATCCCCTTGGGCATGGGCTGGATTAGTGACTTGCTTCTAACAAATAGAATATGGCAAAAGTGATGGCCTAATATCTGAGATTAGGTTACAGAAAGACCATGGCTTCCATCTTGGATGCTCTCTCGCATTCTCTTATACACTCGCTCTGAGGCAAGTCAGCTGACATGTTAAGAGCAGCCTTCTGGTGATAGCTTGGAACTAGAGGTACATAACAAAGAACTGACCAACAGCCAGCAAAGAACAGAAGCCCTCAGTCCAGCATCCCAAGAGGAACTGAATCCTGCTGACAACCACATGAGGGAACTTGGAAGTGTATCCTTCCCACTCAAGCCTGACATGAGACTGTGGCCCCATCTGACAGCTTAAGTGCCACCTCAACAGAGACTCAGAACCAGAGGCATTGAGCATCTGACTCAGAGAAATTGTGAGATAATACATGTTTGTTATTTTAAGCAACTAAGTTTTACAAGCTAAAATAGAACTCACAGCTATAGCTTAGCATTGGCTCAATGGTTGAAAGAATGTATTTTTAAAGTGTGTAACTCAGAGATTGATCCTTAGACAAGAGATAAGATCTTGAGACCAAAGGGTAATGATGGCAGAGGAGACTGGAAAAGAAGTATCTAGGTTCTAAAGCCCTCTCAAGTAACCCAGTAAAGTGAGAATTTACTTTTAATTTTGCTTAAAATATATGCCTTTCTTTGTGAAATAAAAACATTTAGTTCTACCTTGGAACCAACTCCTCCAGACTGTACTTTAAAAAAAAAAAAAAAGGCAGAGAGGGAAATGGGGAGCTATCAAAGGAAATGAAAAATGAGGGAGAAATCAGAGCTTAGCCTTTAATAGAGATAGTTCCCTGCTTGGGGTTCATCCAAAAAAAAAAAAAAAAAGTTAAAGATCCACTATAGCACTTATTCTATATTGCAGTTACTGGTTTATCTGTCTTCTGTGCATACTCTGAGAAACTTGGATAGAAATTGGGTCTTATTTATATATGTATTCCAACACAGGGTATAGAACACAGTAGGCATTCAACAATTTAGTGAATAAAGAAATCAATGAATAGGTAACTCCAGGGGATTAAGGTTCCTTATATCACAGTACCTATTGAATATATGATCACACAGGAAGGGGGTATCTCAATTTAAAAGATAACTGAAGAGTTCGTGGTTCCATGTAAGTTGCTGTAAGCCCACCATACCCTAGTTCTCCTGGTGATTATAACTAAAAGTCTTGCAAGAGAATACAAAGAAGCAATATCCCAGACTGAAAATAAATAAGAGCAGACATATTAGGGAAGGAAACCAAAACTTAAAGAACAACCTATGCAACAGTTTCCCAGCTTAGACTTGAAAGCAGCCCAAATTCTACTGTGCAGCACTCCTGGACATGAAAATCTCCAAGAGAAATATTTTCTTTCTCATCACAGGATGAGGTATTAGCCTGCCTGAGAATGTGGGAGAAATCTTTGCTTTATTTTTTTCTTTTTCTCTATCCCAGCCTTCCCCACAGCAAACCCCGGTGAAAGTTGAGGTCTTACAGGCTCCTAAAACCCAGAGAGAAACACTTATCTCCAGGCAGAAGATGGGGGAGGGCCTGCTCCCCACACCCCAAAGTGTAAGAGAAACCCAAGGTACTTCTCTCACATTTTTTTCTTTGTTCTTTTTTCTCTTGCTCCTGTGTCCCAGTTATGGGAAGTGCACAATAGTTGTGGAGAGGCTAAAACTCTAAAAGTAACCGCAGCTTTCTAGCGAGGGGACAGGGATAAGGTACCCTTGGAAGATGGGAAATCACAGAGGAGGAAACTGAAGGAGAAACTCTCAATCTGCGTATCCCTGTATGAACCCACACGGTCTTAGGCTCACCCGTGATATGCGCATGTGCAACAGAGACCCAAAAGAGCATAGCAAAGGCTTCACAACCCAAACCGCAGTAGAGAGCCCCACCCAGTTCCCAGACTGGCACAGTGGGACACACATGGGATGGGATCCAAATAGCTGTACAAACTCAAAATTGAACCACTGCCCACAGAAGACAGGCTTTGTAGTTTGAACATAACCAGGCTGACTGTCTACTAAGACAACAATAAAATCAACATTTCTAAAGGATATTTACAGGACCCAGAGACTTATATCATTCAAAATGTTCAAAATAAAATCCAAAATTAGTAGGCATACAAAGAACCAAGGAAATCTAAACAGCTCTTAAGAGAAACAACAAATCATCAGATGGCTGGAAACAGGCAGAAAAGTTAAAGAATGTAGAGGTCTCCTGTAAACCTATAATTATGCAAATTTAAGCAGTTTCACAAACCAAGAACCATGAGATGACTAATTTTGGAAAAGAAAGCCTCTGGGCAAAAAGCAGGAATCCCGAGGAACCATCAGAACCTTGATGTGGGCTCCGGGTACACTCACGCTCCATCGATGCCCACGGTACAGACTGATGGGGGTCCGTCCTGTCTCCAGCAATCATCTTCTTGCCAACTTTGTAATCTCAGCAATGTTAGGCTTAAGTAACTCCTCGGTGCCGGTTTCTTAAATTGCAAAATGGAGATAAAATAGCGCCTGTCTTAAAGGTACTTGAAAGTACCTGTTGTGTGAATGAAAGGAGTTAAAACACGTAAAGCACTTAGAGCAGCTCCTGGGCGGACCACAGACCGGGCAGAAAAAGGAGGCAAATGGATGGCATTGCCTGAGTGCTCTTGCGCCTGGCCCTCTCCAACCACTCTGAGCTCTTCCGATGCGGTAGGCTCTGCACTAAACACTTGACATGCTTCCCTCTCTTTAATCTTCACAAGGCCACTGTGAAATAGGTGCAATTATTATTGGTACTTTTCAGATGAGAAAATTGGATTGCCTTGCTTTATATGTGCATGTACTCACAAATATATACCACACCCAGTCAGGTCGCCATTATGTCTGACACTCATTTCTGAGTCTTTCTGACTTGCCATGTAGTATTTTACATGCCTGACACATCCACTATGTATTGATTTTATAGAATAAACCACAAAGGAAAATACCATTTGCCTTTTAAAAAATCTCTTGGGTGGGACCCCATTCTTGCTCCCATATACCACCTAGCTCACCACTGATTACTTTTCCCCTTTAAATATGTTATTTTATAGACTTCCATCTGGATCTAGCTTGTTTGGCTTTGTGATGGGCACTCCATGGTACATGTGCAGAAATCTGACCAATGGGCTGTTTTCTGCTCTGGGAGTAGGAATTCTTGGAGGCAATGTGGGAACAGTTTTCAGTAGCCATTTCATGTTGTAATGACAGAAATGTAGTATTAATAGATCGGACTCTCCCTGGCATTTGAAAGCAGACCTGACTCCTTTGGAATGTTTTCTTTAAAATAAGTTGATCAATTTTTCTGTACTTCATGCCAATGGCTGTGTCAGCATTGCTGATTTGGAGGCTAATTACATGATTTTCATAGCTATTCTGGGAAAACATGAACATACTGGAAATAGAATGAGGGAGGGTATGAGAGTGTTGACCTAAAAATGGAGACAAGCCAAACTGTTAATGACTTCCATGGTGCTCAGCAGAAATCATCTCTCATGGTGTCTGTTGATATAGTTAGAATCTAGGAATTACAGATTTTCAAGTTACAGACCACTTAACAAGTGGCTGTAAGAAGTCATCAAAAGCCTAGAGGAGAACACAGGCAGCAACCTCTTCAACTTCCATCACAGCAACTTCTTGCTAGACTCGTCTCCAAGGGCAAGGGAAAAAAAAGCAAAAATGAAGTATTGGGACTTCATCAAGATAAAAAGCTTTTGCACAACAAAGGAAATAGTTGACAACACCAAAAGACAACCTACAGAATGGGAGAAGATATTTGCAAATGTCTTACCAGATAAAGGGCTAGTATCCAAGATCTATAAAGAACTCATCAGATTCAACACCCAAAAAACAAATAATTCAGTCAAGAAATGGGCAGAAGACATGAACAGACATTTCTCCAAAGAAGACATACAAATGGCCAACAGACACATGAAAAAATGCTCCACATCACTCCGCATCAGGGAAATACAAATCAAAACCACAATGAGGTACCACCTCACACCAGTCAGAATGGCTAAAATAAAATATATATATACATACCATGGAATATTATTCAGCCATCAAAAAATGAAATCTTATCATTTGCCATGATGTGGATGGAACTAGAGGGTATTATGCTGAGCGAAATAAGTCAGTCAGAGAAAGACAGTTATCATATGATCTCACTCATACGTAGAATTTAAGAAACAAAACAGAGGATCATAGGGAAGGGAGGGAAAAATAAAATAAGATGAAATCAGAGCACGATACAAACCATACGAGACTCTAGGAAAGAAACTGAGGGTTGCTGGCGGGGAGGTTGGAGTGGGGATGGGATGACTGGATGATGAGCATTAAGGAGGGCACATGATGTAAAGAGCACTAGGTGTTATACGCAACTGATGAATCACTGAACCCCACCTCTGAAACTAATAATACACTATATGTTAATTAACTGAATTTAAATAAAATTAAATTAAATTTTAAAAAAGTCATCTCCTCCTGTAATTAAAAAAGAAATTAAGGTCTACTTTTTAAAATAGTCATTATTCAACAATATTTTATTGACAATTTTTAGCTTGGTCCCTATTTGAAGGAAGTATAGTACATCTCATATAAAAAATTACATGTAAAGACACAGTAATCTTTGGAAATCCTTCAAACTTAAGTCAGACATAGAGGTAGAAGTTAGGAGAGATGAGAGCAGAATGACTCACAAGGGTTAAGGAACTTAGACCAATCATTTTATGTGGCTACTTCCCATGTCAATATTTATATACACATTAAATCAGATAAAACTATATTACATGCATTCTTAAAATAATTAAATTGTTGAATCCACTAAATGATCAGTATATATGAGAGAAAAACCTACTCAAATTGGCTTTAGCAATAAAGGAGTCTATGTGATCAAAGACTCCGTTTTCTCTCCATCTCTCCACTCTGCCTTCCATAACATAGGCTTTATCCTCGGGATCTATATAATGGCCTTCCAGGGAAGCCTCATGGTTTCCCTGCTGGTGACAGTAATACAGATACAATAAAACCAACTTTACATATTATACCTCAACATTTAGGACAAAAAAAGATGTCTTCTCTGCCATTTTCCACAATTGAATGTGTTTCCTTTACCTTTCTTTTAACAAGATAGCTCAGCAAGTGCGACCTTAGACATCATTGTTCTGATCTGGTTATGCACCCATGTCTGAAACAATCACTGTGTTTAGAAGGATGGGATGCACAGATTGGCTTAAGTCAGCATGGCTCACATGTTCCAGAACAGATGTGTGATGTACCCAGCTCTTCATTCATGAACCTCCAGATTTCCATTAGCAGACTCTTTTCCTCTTTCCCCAATCTTTAGCAACCTTTTGGGGAACTTTAAGGACATTCTGACAATGGTCTTCCATTAGGACCAACACCACCCTTTTAAAAGATTTTTATAACATTAGACCTCAAAAGGGAAGAGTTTGATAATTCAAGCTCCACTCTCCCAGGAAGTGTCTCTTCTCACATATGAATCACTCATCTCGGGGGCCAGCCCTTCATCCCATGGGACCATGGGAGAGATTGTCCTTGTAAGGCCATATTTCCTCCAAAGAAATAGCTTCCTATTGGCTTATCTTTGTATAACTTTTAGTCTGGACAAAAGGTAAGGAGCTATATTTCTTGATCCACAGAAAGTCAGGCATGTTCACTTTTAACTTTCTGATAAGTATAACAAATAAAAAAAAAAAAGAAACATGGGCAAATCACAAGCAGACAGCTAAATAAATTTCGTTAAGTGAACATACGTTATAACCAACATCCAAATCAAGATATAGCACATGACCACCAGCCCAGAAGTCTCCCCTCAAGCCCTTTTCAGTCACTTAACCCCTACCCACCAAGACTAACCAGTATCCTATCTTCTAACACCAGAGATTGATTTTGCCTCTACTGACTTTATTTAAATGAAATCACATAGTATCTACTCTTTTCTGCCCAGGCTCTATAGCTCAGCATTGTTATTTTATGTGGTTATAGTTCCTTTCATTCTTACATATATATTGTGAGAAAGAAAAGTGAATGGTGAATTTATCATTTCACTCAGAAAAAGAAACAAGATGGATTTTCAAGTTATAAAAACTTCTTTCAAAGATGTGGCATGAGGTTTGATTCCAGAGCCCCAAAAGACTTCCAGGTAGCCAAATGGTAATGAGGATACCCACTCTGATTGAACCCTGACAAAAATAACATTTAGAAGTGCAGCCAGATACTGTACTAAGTGTTTTGTATGGATTATTTAATCCCCACAACTTCATGATGCTTTATATTTAGTAGATGAAAATATTGAGGTCTCACGTTATGAAACTTGTCTAAGGTCACAGAGGTAGTCCTATTACAACAGTGCAAGATTCTGGATATGAATCCAGTGTCTCTGAAGCTCATATTTTTAGCCACTAAGCCATGTTCTCCCCTGAGACACCAAATGAAATAATTCACATTATTCAATGTAATGTGCATATCTACCTCCAGTACACTATAAATACTACTTCACATCAATAATAGTAATAAAAATATTTTAGATGACTTCTCCTTACTGGAAAAAATAATTCCTGTAAGTTCAAGGATGATATTTGATTAAATTGATCAACATGTTAAGGAATTTATAGACTTGGTTTGCAGCCTATAGTGGGCACTTCCTCCTTCTTTCTCCTCTTATAGAACCACAATTTTCATTCCAGTATCTTAGCTCTCTCATTCATTCCATATGTTTCATGCATATGCACTGATGGGTTTAAGCCAAACAGCACACCCCATCACCTGGTCACAGTAATTAATTCAGGGAAGGGCCCATGATGCAATTCACATCAATGAAAAAAGAGATGTTTGCTGGAAGCTTTAGGGAAGAGAGCATCCTTACTTCCCTGCTGAAGCTACTTGAAGAGATACTTTGAATTTTTCTGATCAGTGGGGTGTGTGGATGGGAAGCCTAGAACTGCAGCTGTTTTTCTATCATAAGGGAAGTCAGCCCGAGGATGAAACCAAGACACAGAGGAAGGAAAAGCCAAGAGAATCACTGATGAATGAAGAAGCCTTGATAAAACCATGTCCAGAGAGGTACCTGGGTGGCTCAGTTGGTTAAGCATCCGACCCTTGATTTCAGCTCAGGTCATGATCTCAGGGTCGTGAGATCAAGCTCAGTGTCGGGCTCCTCGCTGGGCATGGAGCCTGCTTAAGATTCTCTCTCTGCCCTTCCCCCTGACTCTCTCTCTAAAAAAACAAAAACAAAAACAAAAAAAAACATGTGTGGAGTCCCCCCTCAACATTACATAACAAAGTCTCAAGACCACACTACCATAGCTATATGATGAATCTACCCAACACTTGTAGTTGTATCTTGAACCATTATCCAACTAACTGCCCTGCTGGAAAACTAGCACTCTCCATTTCTTCTGTAATCTTCTTTAAAACATACTTACTAAGACCCTTGTCACACTATATATATAATCATTGCTAATACTCTCCTCCGTTATGCCCACACACTTCTTTTCCCATCAGTTGAATTATGTTGCCACCAAGTCAGTCAGGTTTGCTCAAACCTGTTTATTCCAGTTGAGCTTATTACTGTAAATATATAACTCAGATGAATATCACAAAAATCAATTAAATAGAAATGAAAAAGGCAAAGTTGTTTCAATAAAAATGAAGCTAAATATTTTAGAAATGCTAAGTAATAGAATTATACTCTCTCATTCACTTTAGTGACTCAGTAAAGGTGAAACTCTAACAACTATTGTCTTTGAATTACAAGTTGAACAGGCACTCCAAAAGACAGGTGAACAAATCTTAAAAACAGAGGAGCTTTCTCACAGTTCACTTCAGAAGTATTTTCAAGTTTCCATCCCATTTTCAGGAAACAAAACTGAGAATCACAAGAGATAACTATTGTGTGTATACATCATGTATGTATGAAAGAGATTACAGAACTCCAATCACGAGACCCATGCGGAAAAAAAAAAAGCCATGACTCTATTCCAAAAACTTGACAAAAGTATACATATTTATGTTTTAAGTTTGAATTACACATTTACTACATTAATTTTTACAGATTCCCTGAAAAAAAGGAAAAGAAAAGATTCTAGGTTTTAGCCACATTGTTGATTAGCCAACCAACTATACCCGTCCCAGCTGTGTCAGGTAAATACCTTGGGTCCAAAATGAAATGTGGAAATCAAGTGTGGATTACCACAAATAAATCCAAGTTTATACTGAAAACGGGGATTGCTTATGGAGTCATACTGTCTTTTATTATCTTATACGCCTAAGAACTGCAACAATGTCTTTCTCATGATAGGTGATCAAAATATTCTTGTTAAATATTTTTCCTGGAAGTATTCTATTTTTATGGAAGACTGTCATTTCAGCGGTGGGGTACTGCTAAATGATTGTAAGGATAAATCATTCCTTACTATCATACTCTTAGGAGTCTGAGATTATTCCTTACCACTTTTTCAAAAAACTAAAGAACAAGATAAAGTCAACAAAAATATATCCTACTCATTCACTTGTTCATTGTAGTCAGCCTCTTTTTTAGTCTTTTGTCTTGCCCAGATAGACTCTTTCTAATGGGCTAATTATTCTAATGTGCTAAATATTCTAATTTCAGTTAATTGTCTCACTTGATATTGAAGTAGTAAACAGCTACAAATTGGTTTGTCTGTATTTCCAGGAAAGTCCCATTTAATTTATTTTTACTTTACTCTGAAAGGTAAGGGTACATAAAGATAATGCTACACTTACTGCTATATAAAAATTACTGAAATAAAATGCTTTTTCTTTATTGTTTTTATCATCTATTTTACTTACTTTTTCCAGTTAATTTTGTCCATTAGTTAAATGCTTGAGTTAAAATTTAAAGTTCTGCAATAGATAATTTTCAAAGTACCTAACATAATTGAATATGAATGAAATGCCATACCCTTATGAGTGATAGTACACAATGCATGCGACTGGGGGCTGACCAGAAAGTGCAGTGGGCAGGCCCTAGTCCAATTTCTACCCTAGTGAGCTTTCTTGATCCTAGTATAACAAAAATAATTTGTGACAATTTGTTACCTCTGAATGACTGCTACTTGACATGGAAAGTTTAACTTTCTCAACATTAACAAAATTAGAAGTCTATCTGTTCTTGCAGTCATCCCACATGGATTTCTTTCTCATGCTAATGTTTGAGAGTATCACTTAACTCATTTCTGACAATAACCTAAGTGCATTCTCCCATGTGAGTTGAAATGTGATCCTTTCAAATATCCAAATAATAATCACCAATGATTTAATCCATCAAATACTTTATTTTACACTTAGATTATGGGAAATAGAAGCCTACACAATTTAATCATAGTCATAAAATGTCACTGAATAGTACAGCAACATAGCCAAGCTAATTACTTCGGCAATCTTTCTAGAAACAGTACGGATTATGACACCGAAGAGAGTGGGTGGTAATCCACATCACAGTCATTAAAACCATTACACATGTTGATTCAGATGTTTCCATGGAGAAAGGCTGAGATAAAAGGTGATTACCCAGGTTTCTCTTATCAACATAGAGTCAGAAATTTAGCAAAACTCGGGGGAGGTTCCCAAATTAAATAAATAAACACATTAATTTCCTACTTTCTCATCTAACTTTGTGAGAGAAAATCCAACCCCCAAACCTAAAGAGGAACTAGTAGAGATCCTTGTTCAGATTAACACTTTTAATATCAAGTGGAACATTAAACTTTAGGATCTGTTGGGCTAGACAAACTGTGGTATCGTCAGACCCAGCTCCTTTTACAAGGAAAAAGAAAAAAGAAAGAAGAAGAGCAATTTCAGGCAAACTGGCATCTGAACTTTTTTCCTAAAGTAAATAAATAAATATAATTACATTAAAATAAATATAAAAAAGAAACAGAATTTTCAAAGCTCACCTGTTAGGAAATTCTTTCTTTCATCTAATTTCCCATGTGAGGGTCATAATATCCCTCTGTTTCCTGCTGATACTTTCACCGCAAAATGGAAGCAGGAAGGAGACTGTGAAAGTACATAGGTATTAATATGCCAGTAATACTGACACACTTGATTAATCTGAGTTATATAGGCTAGAATGTGCTCACATGCATGGCAGTGGTGGGAGGAAAGATGACTAGGGAAGAGGGGCGAGCTACATGTTCAGCTCCTAGCAGGCTGGCATTACCTTGATAAATCCCTCACAGGCTTGGCTCGAGAGCCTCGAAAGCTCATAAACCTGATGTCTCAATTCACCATGCAGCATCCCACTAATCCAGCTCACAAAGACTGATATGTAAACTCAATTTCAAGTATATTAATTTGCAAAGAAAAGTGTTCACTGCCACTCGTTGCTCCAGTCCATGCATTCTTTACCCACAGGATCACTGTACGGGCAGCTAGACTATAATCAAAAGGTTTCTGGGGGATCATAACCTTGGAATGAGCAGTGTCAGTTCTATGCTCCCTCTGGGTCAAGGTCTCTTGTCCCTAGGTATAGTCAATCTTTGCCCCCGTGATCTTTCTTTTTCTGAAATCTCAGGGCTAGCCAAGGCCCCACACCACCTGCCTGACACTATTTTCTTTAGCTACTAAATATACTCAATCAGGTTACAGTTCAATGTCACCTGCTGAGCAAACAATTCTTCCCTTTAGAGAAGATTTTGCTATTCTGTCCTGTGATCCTTTTAAACTTTTAATTCTTAACAGACAATCTAATGTCTGACTGAGGAGGAAAGAATTTCACCTTCACCTTCAAATATTCACAACACAGAGTAATCTTGAATTTTAAAAATTCCTCTTTAGTTAGCCTTTCTTCACATGTCTCCAAAGTGTCATCTGGGCAAAAGACTGTTTCAAGCAGGAGTGCATCTGTGAGGAAAGGGGAGGTAACTGAGAAGCGTTAGTACTCGGATATTTGGATATGGGAATACCAGTTTATTTCAGCCATAGTCAGTTCCCAGACCAACCTGTCAGAAGCTCAAAAACATATCTAAAATGAAAGTAAGGATGAGAAAACCAAGATCAGTCAGAAACTAGAGAAGCAAACAGAAATCACAGTTCAGGAACGGTGAACCCCAGAAGATAGGGTCAGGCAGAAAATGGGTGCAGGTGGGACACAAAGGGTCAGAATAGAACCGGGGCTGCCTCATTGGACATCCCAGAGGGCACCTTTTATACCCCTGTCCGTTATAAATGCTGCCTGCTACACTTTGGCCACACACATGTGCAGCATCTTCAGAGGCTCTGGATCCCAGATCTCAGGAACAAGGAGAGCGAAGGGAACTGAAATGGAAGGGCAAAGCAGGCAGGACAGGAGATGTGAGGCCTCTGCACTAACAGGACTTAAAAAAATTAAAATGCTCTGTCTTAGTTAGAGAGGTTTCTATAGTTCTGGCAAGGTAGGAAACACATTCTTTAAGTAGGACTGGTCTACGACAGCAAATTGAAACAAGCTACACACCCTGTTGAAGTGGGGAGGGGTGGGTGGGGAAGATGGCAAATCCCAAGAAGTGTTGTTTCCAAGTTGCACACTTGATGAAGGATGATGTTTCCAAACTTATATTCCAATACAGCCAGATGCACCACTGAAAAAAAGCTTGGGTGGCCAAGAAATATTTGCGAAATGAGTAGAGTGCATTCCCCTGGTGGGAATTTACAATTCTCAATAATTTATAACGATTCACATATAAAAGGTTAATCTGGTTTTTTTGAATATGGAATTTCTTCCTGTGACAAGAACATTCTGTGGAACATGCTTTAGGAACAGGCAATTACTGTCATATGAAATAGCTATTTAATTCTCCCTCAGGATTGATAGTACATTTAGGTTGAGAAATACTGTACTCCTAACCAAACAAGATGAGAGAAAAAGAGATCAGGGGAAGTATAGTGGTTAGGGAATGGCTTAGGCTGCTCGAACTGAGGCTCAACTATAATGACTTAAACCCATTAGGCTCTCAACCTCTCTCACAAACACACACACACACACACACACACACACACTCACACACACACACACATTCTGGAACTACACAGTCTACGAATGCTATGTGGTCCTACAAAGTCATGAAGGACTTAAACTCTATCTTTCTATTTTGCCATTCTTAACTCATGGCTTCCATGCTCAAACTTACGTAACAGTTGCCAAGAAAGATAAGGCATAAAATCCTCTCTGCAGAGCTGAATCAGCCCACCACTATTTTTTTTAATTGAGTTAAAATTTACATACAATGAAATGCACAAATTTTACATGTACAGTCCAATGGGCATACTGTAAAACCAACATCCCAAAGAAGAGATAGAATATTTCCATAATGGCAACAAATTACTTTGAGTTCCCACTCAATTCCATTCTCTAGAGGCAGCACTGTTCTGGTCAATTGCTATAGGTTAGTTTTGCATGTTCTTGAACTTCATATAAATGGATTCATACAGAGTATTCTTGTCTGTATCTAGATTCTTTCATTCAACATAATGATTTTGAGATTTATCCATGTGACAGCATGTATCATTTGTTCTTTCTTTCTCTTTTTAAAAAAAATGTTTGCTATGCAGTATTTTATTGTATGAATACACCACAATTTTCATGCACTCTCCTGTTGGGAGATATTTGTACTATTTCCAGCTTTGAACTTTTATAAATAAAGCTGCATAACTATTGTTGTACAAGTCTCTTTCTGAAGACATGTATAAATTTCTATCCACTGAGAGACCTGGAAACAGCAACATTCCAATAGTTATAACCACACCTAGTACCCATTTCTTGATTTCTAAATACTATCCTGCACTAAAATATCACTGTAGGAAATATACACAAAAGTAATCATGGGTGATGGTATATCACATTAGCAACTTACTCTCAAATGGCTTAGGAAAAAAAAGTTGATTATACCGTACTGCCAACTATTCTCTAAGTTTGAGATTGCTTCTATTTTGAATAAAAAATAAAACCAGGGAGAAAATCCTACATACACAGATTGTATTTAAGTTTTTCAGAATGCCACGAATAAAGAAAGTTTCTAGTGCAAATTAACCTGCCCAAGGACAGGTAAGAGTAAATGATGGAAGATAACATTAAATAAGAGATGCAAACTTCTGGCCCAGATGTATAAAGATTGTTCCCTGCAGGAGACAACTATTACGTTATTTTGGGTCACTTTAAATTGTCCAGTCTTCATCTCAAAAATTTCAGATGTTTCTGTCTTCAAAGTTGAGTTTAGATCCAGTTTCTGATTCTATTCTCATTGTGCTGCTCAAAGAAGGCACATAGAGATCTTTGATCTCTTTGGGTATAGGTCATCTAAATCCAGTTCTTCAGTGCTGGTGGGGAGAAGCAGGGAAAATAACAGATGAAAAGTAAGGAAGGTTATTCTTTTTCTTCAATGTAATTCTGTCTCTGCTTTTCAGAACATTCTTCCTACCTTCCATTTCTTCCCCAGTGAAAACCCAAAGTGACACATGTACCAAAATATTTTGGGAATGTAGACTATGGTGGAAGAAAGAGAGAACCATCATATTTCCTTCTCCCCAACCTAAGAAAGTATAATGACATAGCCCATATATTATTATATAACTTTCTCACATATTGTAAGAACTCATTTACTTTATGACTTTTCACGTGAATATTTTTTTTAATTTTATTTTATTATGTTATGTTAGTCACCATACAATACATCATTAGTTTTTGATGTGGTGATCCACAATTCATTGTTTTCGTATTACACCCAGTGCTCCATGCAGTATACCCATCACCGGGCTAACACATCCCCCCACCCCCTCCCCTCTAAAACCCTCAGTCTGTTTCTCAGAGTCCATAGTCTCTCATGGTTCATCTCCCCCTCTGATTCCCTCCCCTTCATTTTTCCCTTCCTTCTCCTAATGTCCTCCATGCTATTCCTTATGTTCCACAAATAAGTGAAAGTTGGGTATTCATCCTTTCTGATGGCTGAGTAATATTCCATTGTATATATGGACCACATCTGCTCTACCCATTTGTCTGTTGAAGATTTAAAGTACCAGCGTTCCCAGTACTCTCTGATGCATTATGCAAGATCATGGTTCTAATTTAATATCCTTCCATTTTTGTCAACAGCTCATCTAAGTACTTGATAGCTCAAACAGGCAGCATATGCTCTTCATTCATTCTTGTCCCAAATAATTATTTGAGCAAACAATTATTAGTTGCTAATTTACCATTTGTCAAAAGATATTTTTATTCATTCATTTAACTATCAAATCCCTTGTTTGGGGCTCATACTGAGATACTGCAACATGGGATAAGTACCCTTTGGATTCACGAAGCTGTATCTCCATCTTTCTCCCTCCCTCTTTCATAGTCCTCTACCTCTGCCAGACACTTTATTATCTCCTCCTATTGCATTCTACTGCATCCCTGTTCAACTGTAAAAACTCTCTGCACCTTCAAACTTTTCTAGAAGTATTTTTTGGTTATAATAACATAGTCAACATCTGGGTTTTCCCTGATGATGTCTTCAACCTTGAAATCTGCTATAACAGAATAATTCTTCTTATTCTCTCCAACTCAAAAGAAAAAGGGCTAAGTCTTAACTTATTGCCTACCACCCTTCAGTTGTCCTCATGCAAACTTCCCTTTTTGCCTTCCATGCCTTACGCAATCTGCTTCTGATACTTGTGCAGCCTAGGCAACATCAGCCTATGTAGATAGGGGCATGCCAACTGAAATAGCTCCTAGTCATCAAAGCTGAAACAATTTGAGCAAGAAAATAAAGATTAGTATTAAATTATAACCCAAAGTATATGATAAATGCTCATGATTGTTAAGAAAACAATCCCATTTACAACTACACCAAAAAACAATAAAATATCTAAGAATAAACTTAATCAAAGAGGTGAAAGACCTATACTCTGAAAACTATAAAACACTGATGAAAGAAATTCAAGATGACACAAAGAAATGGAAAGACATTCCATGCTCATGGGTTGGAAGAAGAAATATTGTTAAAATGTCTATACTGCCCAAAGCAATCTACACATTTAATGCAATCCCTATTAAAATACCAACAGTGGGGTGCCTGGGTGGCTCAGATGGTTGAGCGTCTGCCTGTGGCTCAAGTCATGATCCCAGGGTCCTGGGATTGAGCCCCACATTGGGCTCTTGGCTCAGCGGGGAGCCTGCTTCTCCCTCTCCCTCTGCCTCTCCCCCTGCTCATGTTCTCTCTCTCTGTATCTCTCTCTCTCAAATGAATAAATAAAATCTTTTAAAAAAATACCAACAACATTTTTCACAGAACTAGAACAAACAATCCTAAAATTTGTATGGAAACACAAAAGACCCCAAATAGCCAGAACAATCTTGAAAAAGAAAAACAAAATGGGAGGTATCACAATTCCAGTCTTCAAGTTCTATTACAAAGCTATAGTAATCAAAACAGCCTGGTATGGGCATAAAAATAGACACATGGATCAATAGAACAGAATAGAAAACCCAGAAATAAGCCCACAATTATATGGTCAATTAATCTTCGACAAAGGAGGAATGAATATCCAGTGGGAAAAAGACAGTGTCTTTAACAAACAGTGTTGGGAAAACTGGACAGCCACATGCAAAAGAATGAAACTGGACCACTTTCTTTCACCATACACAAAAATAAACTCAAAGGGGATGAAAGACCTAACCGTAAGACCTGAAACCATAAAAATCCTAGAAAAGAGCATGGGCAGTAATGTCTCAGACATCGGCCAAAGCAACATTTTTCTAGATGTCTCCTCAGGCAAGGGAAATAAAAGCAAAAATAAACTATTGGGACTACATCAAAACACAAATTTCTGCACAGTGAAGGAAACAATCAACACAACTAAAAGGAAACCTACTGAATGGGAGAAGATATTTGCAACTGATATATCCAATAAAGAGTTAGTATCCAAAATATATAAAGAACTGATACAACTCAATACCCAAAAAACCAACAATCCAATTAAAAAATTGGCAGAAGACATGAACAGATATTTCTCCAAAGAAGACACACAGATGGTCAACATACATGAAAAGATGTTCATCACCACTTACCATCAGGGAAATGCAAATCAAAACGCCAAGGAGATATCACCTCACAGCCGTCAGAATGGCTAAAATCATCAACACAAGAGACAACAGGTGTTGGTGAAGATGTGGACGAAAAGGAACCCTGATGCACTCTTAATGGGAAAGCAAACTGGTGCAGCCACTCTGGCAAAAAGGATGGAGTTTCTTCAGGAAATTAAAAATAGAACTACCCTATGATCTAATAATCATACTATTGGGTATTTACCCAACAAATACAAAGACACTAATTCAAAGGGATACATGCATCCCTCTGTTTATTGCAGCATTATTTATAATAGCCAAACTACGGAAGCAGCCTAAGTGTCCATCGATAGATGAATGGATAAAGAAGATGTGATATATATCCCACCGTAGATATATAATTCAGCCGTAAGAAAGAATGAACTCTTGCCATTTGCAACAACATGGATGGAGCTAGAGAATATAATGCTAAGTGAAATGAGTCAGTCAGAGAAAGACAAATACCATATGATTTCATTCATATGTGGAATTTAAGAAACAAATGAGCAAAGGAAAAGAAAGAAGAGAGAGAAACAAACCAAGAAAAAGACTCTTAACTATAGGGAACAGATAACCATCTGTTAACCAGCTGTTCACCTACCTCCCCTTTACCAGAGGGGAGATAGGTGGCGGCATGGGTGAAATAAGGGATCGAGATTACAGAATGCACTTATTGTGATGAAATAAAATAAGATAAAATGATAAAAAGGAAATCTACATACAGTATGTATTAGCTAATAAAAACATATCAAAATTGGTTCATTAATTTTAACAAATATACCATATTAATATAAGATGTTATTAACAAGGGATACTGGGTGTGGGACATATGGGGACTCTGTATCATCTTCATTTTTCTACAAATCTAAAACTGTTCTAAAAAATAAAGACGATTTTCAAAAATACAGTTTTTGGCTACATCTAGGGTTGATCTCTTAAGTCTGTGCCCTTCCTTCCTCACTGTCTACCAATTAAAAGTCCAAATTTCTTAGCTTAGTATCCAAGGTCCTAGCAGATTGCAAAATACTGTCCCCTGATAATTTACAATTCTTCCTATCAAGAGGTGAAATCTTTTCCTCTAATTCATATATGGGCTCCGTTAGTGACTTACTAATGTGAAACAATTGGAGGCTTAGAAAGTGCTTGAGCATTGGGTCTTGCCTTCTTTGCTGCTCTTGGGACATGGCTGCTAGATGAACAAGCCCAAGACAGACAGCTGATGTGACAACATGGAGAACTGAGCCACAGCCGCCATCAACCTATCAACTAGACATGTGAATGAGGCCGTCCCAGCTGATCTTCCAGCTGACTTCAGCTGCATGAGTAAACCCAAGGAAAACAGCTGAAAAACTAACCGGCTGCTGCCAGCCCCAATTGCAGACCCATTAAGTAGTGAGTAAATAATTGTTTTAACACACTAAAAGTTGTTTTTTTGGGGGGGGGATGTTGTTGTTACATGACAAAGCAACAAAGATGAACTGATGCATGCCTCCATTAACTTAACCCAGCCAAGTCACATTTCCAGCTTTGCTTTCCAGAATTCCCCTATGCGCCACCCAAACTGCACGTGTTGTTATTCCCTAGAAATTCTTTGCACTTTCCTGAATATTTCCTTATGAAATTTTCTTCCACCTGAAGTACCTGTACTCTCATATCGCTACTTAAAAAAATATCACTCATATTCCCCTTGTACAGAAAGTTTCATATATAAATATAAAGAGGGGGAGAAAATTTGGCTCACCAGAGCTCCTCTTCATATTTTTAAGAAACGCCTTGGTGAGAAGGGAGGAAGCTTGAAGGGCATTGCATGGATTAGAATATAGACTCAGCAGCAGAAACAGAAACCCAAAATAAAAATGGATTAAAAAGAAGAGAGGGGCGCCTGCGTGGCTCAACTGGTTAAGCCTCTGGGGAAAATGAAAAGGAGGACAGGCTCATTCCTTTCAGGGGGGAAAAACCCAGATGGTGTATACTTCAGTTCTTGCTTACATCACATTGGCTAGTGATAGTCATACAATTATATCTGGCTGCACAGGAAGCTAGGAGATGTATTGTTACCTTGGCACTCAAATATTCTACTAATACTATGGAAGAAGGGAAGAACAAATATGGGGATCAGTAGTAGCCTCTACCACAACTTAGAGCATGCATATTAGCCTATTAAAATGCTATGTACAAGGCAAGAAGAGAAACGGGCTTCGTTCCTGAAAGGTAGGAAAGAATAGGAGAGGAGAGAAAGAAGCCAGGGAATTGGTGGAAGGCTATGACTATTCCCTGAAACCTTTAACTCTCCCACAAAACCTCTAAATTCTTGGAAAGAGAAACCCTGTCATAACTGGTGAAGAGATTCGATTCTTCGAGGTAAAATAGAGTGTATGCCAGGATGCAAGAATTAGAGGAAGAGGGAGCCATGTAAAATTCTGAGAACCTGTAGGAGAATATGGAAAGTTCTGAGCCTAAGTGGACTTTGGAAATGAAGCAATCTTATATTGATTTCACGAGATGGGAGATAGGAGGCCCCAACACATGAGTACCACCACAGCTCCTTTTAAATTCCACAACTTTTAAGCAAACACGGGTGCTAAGAGCAGGATCAAGCATTGTTGAAAAAAAAATAGTCAAAAAGAAGTCAGTGTAGAATTCCTAATTATGCTACTTATAGCAACTATAAAGTTAGCAATTTGAGAGAGCTTTAGTTAGACTTGACACAGTGTTGAGTTTTAGCTACTGGAAATAAATAAGAAGTATGAATCACTTTCTTAACTGAAAAGTAGGCTAAATGTGACCATCACAGATTTTAAGAATTTCACCTAAATTTTTTCTCAACCACGTTTTATGTACTGACACTAACACACCAATGAAGGAAACAGGATGGACTGGCCAATTTCCATCTTTCCAAATAGACTCCATAATATTAGTGGAAATGACCCAGCAGATGGACAAACTGAGCATTTCTGGCAGATTGCAACATGACTGATTACAAAATAATTCATTGCTGAAGAGGCCTCATCACCATTAGAAGCTGTTATGGAGAAAGTTTATTTAGAACCAAATAAACACAAGCCAACAGTCATCAGGAAGCCCTATGTGAGCATCTATGTGTCATTTTTCACAGAAAGTGATCTTTCAGATGTTAACCAGGTCCAATACAAGAAGGTCTTCTTAGAAGAAATTCCTTGTTGAACAATATAGTCCTGTCCTTCCTATGTAAGCTTGTTGGGGAATGTCATCGAAGACACGACCACCGACTGACCCATGGGCAAGACCCTGGCACTTGGAGGCTCCTCAACCCCTCTCCCATCCTTAGAATGTGGGTTTTGCTTGCCTTTCAGCTCCCAGAGGCTGCCTTCAAGGACAGAGGCTTGAGATAGGGATGTGGTGTTGAAAACACCTACACAGCATATGTAACTGAGCCCAGGTAGGCCCTCTTTCTAAACTTTTAAGATTTGGAGGGTGGGTGCAGGGATCCATTCATCTTGCTGCTGCCCAAGACAAGCCTCATATGTAAGTTCTCTTTGTTTATTAAAACTGCCACCTACCAACCTGGAGTAGTCTGCCTCTTTCCTTGGTCTCTCCCTTTCCTCTTCCTTCAGAGGCTGGTTTCAGATCACACCTGGGAAACTCCTTAGAGAGTTTTGAACCAATAAAACTGTATGAAAACAGAAGTTGAAAATGTCTGATCAGCTGGAAATGCAGAACATGACTCTGTCCTATTTGAGGTTGTGGTGGGTATTTCAGTTTTCTGCCCAGAGATTCAGGTTATCTCTATGTTCCTAATTACCATCTCTCCAGTGCTGTAAAGGACTCAGGTGGATACATCTCTTTCCACTTTTTGGAACCCAGAAGCATCTCCATAGTCTTTGGAATGCACTCTGCTGAGTTGCTTCTCTCCTAAAAATGCTGGTAATTTCCAGGTACATATTTCCTTTAATTGCCATTTTCTATGGTAGAATGTTGTAAATTAGAATTCCAATTATGGGTATGAATTCCATATCTCCCACATTCCAAAATCTATCATTCATAAATAGATAGAGAACTATAACTGGAATACATACTTTGTGCAAACTTTTATTTTTTATGTAAAATCAAATAGCACTTAATATAAATGCTATATGTCAAGTATTCTTTAGTATAATAATAATTTTGAGCTATTAATGGGCTGCTGTTTCTTCCTGAACTTTCTCATACCTGTCATCCTTCATAAAGGCAACTTTGATAGTTTTCTCTATATTGCCTTGGAGGAGGAACATACATACAGACTAGAACAAAGAAGTAAGTTAAACTTCTGAATGGACTTTTATAAATTTATATGAGACAATATTGAAACCCAGAGTCTTATCTTTAAGAGCCAGGAACTATGGACAGAAAAAAAAGGCTTGGGGGATTCAAAACTTTCATTTAAAAACTAATAGAAGAGCCTAGACCACCCAGATCAGAATTTACATCATGAACCAGAGCATGGCAAGAATGCTGGTGATATAAGAGCTGTTTTCCCAGCCAAAAAGAAATGAAAATTTTGACAAGAGAACAAGCAGTAGTAGGTGAGAAGGAACCACATATGCTACTCCTTCTTGGAGTCAAAATCCTAGGTCAGAGGAAGAGAAAGAAATAGAAACCCCAGATAAATTTGTGGGGATCCCAGAAAAGAATGGAGTAGCTTCTGGCATTCTAGGGTTTAGTCCAAAAGACTCCATGTTCTGATTAGCTAGTACTAAAAAAAAAATTACTCCAAACCATAATGGCTTAAAACAACAATAATCATTTTATTATTGCTTATAGTTTCTATGGATGAGGATTTGGGGAAAGGCTGGGATAAATAGTTCTAGCTTGCAGGTCTCATGCCTTTGCAGTCAGATAATGGCTGGAGCTGTAACAATGGATGGAACCTATCCGCAAATCCCTTCAAAAGGTAGAGCCCGATCCCTACCCCCTGGAGTGTTGGCTGGCCTGAGTGACTCATTTCCAGTGAATAGAATAAAATAGAAGTGACAATGTGTAACTCCTGAAACTAGGTCATAAAAGGCATTGAAGCTTCCTCATTGCTCTCACTCTTAGATCTCTTGCTCTCAGGGAGGCCAGCTGCCATGTGCTTGAGGACAATCGAGCAGCCCTATGGAAAGGCCCACATGGTAGGAATTGAGTCCTCCAGCCAATAGCCAAGGATGAAACCTCTTGCCATCGTCCTGTGAGTGAGCCATCTTGGGACTAGATGACTGAAGCCCTAGCAGACATCTTGCTTGATTGCAACCTCGTGAGAGTCCCTAAGGAAATCATCCAGCTAAGCCACTCCTGAGTGCCTGACCCACAGAAACTAAGAGGTAATAAATGGTTGCTGTTGTAAGCCACTACATTTTGGGGTAATTTGTTTTGTAGCAATAGATACCTATTGGAGAGGAGGGGCTCTCCAGTCATACTTACCTTTTTACATGGTGCCTCTTCATGTGGTTTTTCTGAATGGGCTAGTTTGGGCTTCCTCACAGTATGGCAGCTGGACTGCTTATATGGTGGCTGCTTACATGATGGCTGATAGGCTTTTGATGATCTATCTCCAGAAGTCACATAGTACCACTTTCTGCATACTCTATTAGTTAAAATAGCCACAGAAGCTGTGCCATTTCAATGGGAGGAGTCCCTCCTCTTAATGGGAAGAGTGTCAAAGCTGTATTGTATGAAGAGCATGTTGGATGAGAAATACTGTTACAGCATCTTTGGAAAATACAATCTTCCACATTTAAGCCAAGTGCATTTGAATAGTAGATTAGTGGAGTTATAAATGTAGGAGTCATCAGTGTATAGAGAGTAGTTGAAGCCATTGGAGTGGATGAAATCACTTAGGAAGACAGATTAGAAAGAGAAGGAGATGTGGGCACAGGAGTTCACCATGAAGAACCCTAACATTTAAAATCCAGGCCAGCCAAGAAGTGTTTAGAGAGATAGAAGGAATTCCAGAGTGATTTACCATTGCATGCTATCTAAAACCATTTAAGATGAAATATAATAAAACTTAAACCTTCCTAAACAAATAAACAAACAAACAAACAATTAAGTACCTTGTTTAGAAGAAGAAGAAAATATATGCATAGCAGATTCATACCTACAGCATAAGGAGTGTCCTATAAGTTTTTAATTCTTTGTTGTTGTTCTTGCTATTCAAGAAAATCTGTACTTATTATTGTTTCAAGCATAACCTCTCTGCACCATGCTAGGCTAAATATTAGGCATCTAGTGTTGGTACAATAAAAGATTGTGTTTTTCATGCCTGGGGAAAAAAGAAAGAGTACTGGATCTCAAAGTCAAGAAAAAAAGAGAATATTCAAAAAAGGAGGAGGTAGTCATTTCAGGAGTAAAGGCTGCTGAAAAATTAAGTTAAGTGACAACAGAATATTATTCATTGGATTTGGCAACATGGAGGCCATTAATGATCTTCAGTGGTATGTTGGAGGAAGAAACCAGACTACAGCGGTTAAAAACATAGAAGAAGGAATAAGCACAGTCCTGGAAGGGAGACAGATCAAAAGCACCAAAAAAAGAGAGAGATTAGCCTTGAATAAGAGAATGAACATTTCTAGAATTGTAGAGAAGGAGGTTAGATGAACACAGATGACCATATAAGTGGGGGCAGCCCATTGAGGGAGTTCATACTTAAAAGACTCCATAAAGGTCATTTGTTTTTCTTTGTTTGTTTGTTTTTTAAGATTTTATTTATTTATTTATTTGACAGAGAGACAGCGAGAGAGGGAATACAAGCAGGGGGAGTAGGAGAGGGAGAGGGAGAAGCAGACTCCCCACTGAGCAGGGAGCCTGACGCCGGCTTGATGCGGGGCTCAATCCCAGGACCCTGGGATCATGACCTGAGCTGAAGGCAGACACTTAATGACTGAGCCACCCAGGCGCCCCTGTAAAGATCATTTGTTGAGAGAGAGGTGGAATAAATGGCCATCGGGGTCTGAGGAGCTCTCTGAAGCCTTGTTACTGAAGAAATGACAGACATATTCCTTGCAAAACTGTACGATCTGTGTCTTTAAATTTTTCATTAGTACTGAGTTTTACCTTTTATTTGTTTAAACAACAATAAAAAGAAGTGAAATCAACCATCTTGCTTTCTCTTTAGTTCTTTTTTATAAATAAAACATCTAATAATATTATACATTACTACCAAGTCAATATGGAATGGTAGGAAAACCCTGGTCATTTGTTGCATCCTCCCAACAACCGTAAGCCACTTATCCTAGGGAAATCCAATTTTTAAAATCTTCATCCAATTTATTGCTTTCTCAAAACGTAGTTGCAGTGAAGAGAGAGGTAGGAAAGGCCTAAAAGCAAAGGCTTCAGATGCATTTTCGGTTTTAGCCACTGCAAGAGACAGATTGCTTATAGAGTACTATATTTACTGTGACCTTTTCAAATAACATAGTTATTTATAACATTATGTATGAGATATTGTTGTATCATATATTTTCCCTGCAATTGGTCTACAATGGCAAAGCAGCATGGGTTCCTTCTCAGAGGAGATTCTTGTGAAAATTTATTACAGGCTCAAGATCAAGAGTGTTCTCAATAATGATTTCACGGCAGATGGCTCTCTGGCAAAGGAAAAGAAAGAAAAGACTGCAGCATCATGTGAAAGTGGGCTCCTGTTCAACAAAAATAGAGCTTATCCAATTATAATGGAAATAGAGAAAGGAGTTTCACCTTCAAAGAATGGCTGTAACAGCCTTATGCCATACTACACCATGTTGAACTAACATAGACCAAAGTCCGGCATAAATGTTAATTTCTGGTAAGAAACATAAACAGAGGAAAAAGACATTAGTGATACTGTGACTGTGGGAGCCACATACCTTCCTTACTCTAGGTTTGCTGGTACCAGTATAATACTGCTGCAATGGCTACAATTCTAAAACAGGATGATACGTAATAATATTGTCCACCAGTCTGAACAGATGGCCCACAGAAGCTCTGCTTTCCTAATCCTGTTATTCCCAATCTCATTAAATTAAAAATTATATATTACATGTTTTTACCAGGTCTGCCCACTTAAGATGCAGTCATTATAACAAAGGTATTATGCTCTGGAATTTAATTTGATGTGGCTATATCTAATCCATTGTTGCTGTTCTTAAATTGGGTAGGTATTAAAAGGCTAGGTTGGTATTTCAGGTAATTGTTTTTGGAGGAATTGCTTCTTTGAGAAACAGTGTTTTCTGTTGAGTTTGGATTTTAAGTCTAACTATTTCAGGCCAAGAAAGACCTTTAGCTTGCATGTGTTTATATGCATCTGTTGTATGCATGTTAAAAGTATCCAGTGAAGCTTAGTAGCAGGGGTTTCCTCAAATAAGTGGCCATATCACCTTCTCCAGTGCATAAAGCACTTTGCCCAGAAACATGAACAGGCTTGTTTCCAAGGAGTTTCAGAGAAACAAAAACCTCAAAACAATGCAGTTTATATCACTCCTTTCCATATCTATCAGCAATAGACTGACATTTTGGAAGGCCAGTTTAAAATAAATTTAAAAGGTATCTAAAAATAGACTACCTGTTAGCTATTTTTATTTCAAGATAAATCTTTTTTTCCAATATAAATCTTAATGAATAATTTTTTTATATCCCAATCCTCTTCACTGAGATAGAATTGTTACCCTAATAAATCCTACTCAATAGTCAAATAACGCAATTCTCTCCTGTTTTTCATTTTGTTGTTGTTGTTGTTATGATGGGCAAGACAAATAATAATACCTGACATTTTGGAGCACCTATTGTTCAAAGTGCTTTGACTAGAACACATTGTTAAAATGTCTATACTGCCCAAAGCAATCTACAGATTTCACAGAACTAGAACAAACAATCCTAAAATTTGTATGGAAACACAAAAACCCCAAATAGCCAGAACAATCTTGAAAAAGAAAAACAAAATGGGAGGTATCACAATTCCAGTCTTCAAGTTCTGTTACAAAGCTATAGTAATCAAAATAGCCTGGTATGGGCATAAAAATAGACACATGGATCAATAGAACAGAATAGAAAACCCAGAAATAAGCCCACAATTATATGGTCAATTAATCTTCGACAAAGGAGGAATGAATATCCAGTGGGAAAAAGACAGTGTCTTTAACAAACAGTGTTGGGAAAACTGGACAGCCACATGCAAAAGAATGAAACTGGACCACTTTCTTTCACCATACACAAAAATAAACTCAAAGGGGATGAAAGACCTAACTGTGAGACCGGAAACCATAAAAATCCTAGAAGAGAGCACGGGCAGTAACGTCTGAGACATCAGCCAAAGCAACATTTTTCTAGATATGTCTCCTCAGGCAAGGGAATAAAAGCAAAAATAAACTATGGGACTATCAAAACACAAATTTCTGCACAGTGAAGGAAACAATCAACACAACTAAAAGGAAACCTACTGAATGGGAGAAGATATTTGCAACTGATAATCCAATAAAGGGTTAGTATCCAAAATATATAAAGAACTGATACAACTCAACACCCAAAAAACCAACAATCCAATTAAAAAATGGGCAGAAGACATGAACAGATATTTCTCCAAAGAAGACACACAGATGGTCAACATACATGAAAAGATGTTCATCATCACTTACCATCAGGGAAATGCAAATCAAAACGCCAAGGAGATATCACCTCACAGCCGTCAGAATGGCTAAAATCATCAACACAAGAGACAACAGTGTTGGTGAGGAAAAAGGTCTTGGTGTTGGATGTGGACGAAAAGGAACCCTGATGCACTCTTAATGGGAAAGCAAACTGGTGCAGCCACTCTGGCAAAAAGGATGGAGTTTCTTCAGAAAATTAAAAATAGAACTACCCTATGATCTAATAATCATACTATTGGGTATTTACCCAACAAATACAAAGACACTAATTCAAAGGGATACATGCATCCCTCTGTTTATTGCAGCATTATTTATAATAGCCAAACTATGGAAGCAGCCTAAGTGTCCGTCGATAGATGAATGGATAAAGAAGATGTGATATATATCCCACTGTAGATATATAATTCAGGTGGCGCCTGGGTGGCTCAGTCGTTAAGCGTCTGCCTTCGGCTCAGGTCATGATCCCGGGTCCTGGGATCGAGCCCCGCATCGGGCTCCCTGCTCCGCGGGGAGCCTGCTTCTCCCTCTCCCACTCCCCCTGCTTGTGTTCCCTCTCTCGCTGTGTCTCTCTCTGTCAAATAAATAAATAAAATCTTTAAAAAAAAAATAGATATATAATTCAGCCGTAAGAAAGAATGAACTCTTACCATTTGCAACAACATGGATGAAACTAGAGAGTATAATGCTAAGTGAAATGAGTCAGTCAGAGAAAGACAAATACCATATGATTTCATTCATATATGGAATTTAAGAAACAAATGAGCAAAGGAAAAAAAAGGAGAGAAACAGACCAAGAAACAGACTTTGAACTACAGAGAACAGATGGTGACCAGAGGGGAGGTAAGTGGGGGGATGGGTGAAACAGGTGAAGGAGATTAAGAGTACACTTATGATGAGCACTGAGTAATGTATAGAATTATTGAATCACTATATTATATTCCTGAAACTAATATAACACGGTGTATTAACTATATTGGAATTAAAAAACTTAACAATATTAAATACAGATTTATAATGTAATTTAAAAGAAAAACACTGTGCTTTGATGAAGCAAGACCAATGAGCATTGATCCACCTGTCCTAATATTTGCAATTCAGACTAATTTGATGATACCAAGTGATTTGATTCATATTTTGTCTTAATCCCTCATTAAGTCGTTAATAATGAGCAAGTTTTATGGGCAGTTGCAACAATTCAGTAAATTGGTACTTTAACCAAGAGTTTTTTACAAAGACATTGAAAAAAAACTACTACAATGTAGGCTCCTCCATTAGAAAATATGTACTTTGAGGGCAAGGACATTATCTCTCTTGATCTCTACCATATTCCTTCTCCCTAAAATAGTGCTCAGCACAAAGTAGGTTCTCAGGAAGGTCTGCAGAATGAAGTCAATGAGTAAGTGTACCAGAGATGCGCAAACTCCTAAAGCTATAAAGGTTACATATGTTCCTTATTTCTTTCTCTTATTTCTTTCACTGTGTATTCTGTGCAAGGGAATTAGAAGTACATTGAAAAAAAAAAGAAGGGGATAAATCAATGACAAGTCTTTAAATGATAGAAGACCTTTCACATTTGGATTTCAAAGCATAACCCTTTGGTTTTCTTATTGATGAGGCTTGTCATTGGTCTACCATAGTGTAACATTTAACAAATTCAAACCACAGAATTCCCATCTTACTGTTGAAGCTACTACTCTGGAAAGAAAAAAAAAAAATCTTGCTAAACAACAGGGACCTCTGCTGGTTAAAATGTAGTGCTTCTACCCTTAAAATATTGCATCTAGATGGACAAGGAGACTTGGGCAATAAAGTAACTCCAAACCTTCTGTTAGACAAATGCTCACTTTCAGAGCATTCTGTTAAAATAACCTCCTTGCGCTACAGTAATAATAAAAGGTAGCATGTATTTTATTCCAGAGTTAACAAGTAGTGACACTATCTGAAAAAACAACTGAGCTCTCTCCGTAGTCAGTTAACTATTGCCAAAGAAGAGAAATGGCTAGCTTCCTGATCTTTTGGCTTAAGATACTAATTATTTGTGAACTCAACAAACATTTAAGAATCTATTAAGTTAAAATATTGTGCCATATGCTGACAAACTGAAGCCATAAGATAAGGCAGAGGTGGCAGATTGTTCAGCCACCTCTGGGCATGTGCTGATCTCCAGTCTTAGAGGAGGGGACTTAAAATCAATTAACTTTGTAAGAGAAACTGAGCCTACCCCTTTTATAGAACTGTGCTCTTTCCCTTTTATAAACATTATAGAGGCCAGTTGCTTTCTACAAAAACATTCTTTCCCATATTAACTGGATAAATGTTCTCCCATCTTTTACCCCCTACTATGGTGATTTCTTCTCATCTTTCCAGTCTCTGTTCACATGTCTTCTCAGAATGCCCTACTCTGAACACCCTATGGAAAGCTCACTTTCAGAGCATTCAATTTGTGTCCTCCTTAGAACTTATAAAAATTGGCAATTATTTACTGGCTTATTGGTATATTATCCCTCTCTCTCCTATGACAGACTGTAAAGGAACAGGTCTTTGAGTCTGGGTCCAGACATTCTCCCAATTTTAGTCAAGTAACTTAACTCTTTTATTTTGCACAAAAAAAAAAATTCAAGGACAGAATGAACACTTTTATCCTCATTTGCTGGGAATATCCAAAGTCTTGGTTCTCCATTTTCCTAACTGAAAGAGAAACCAAACTCTGCTAATGTCCCATTAATAAGTCTCAGTAAAGACCTACTGCAAAAGAAAAAGTGAGGAGGGTATAAAGAGGTGGTGACTAGATTGAAAGATTGAAAGAAGTGTGGAGATGAGACACTGACACAAAATGAGGGACATGAAAAGGGGTTTAGATGGAGTGCCATAAGCCCCAGAGAAAAAGCCTAGAGGAGAAATGTGAGACGAAAGAGGATCTGGAAGAGCCTGATGTGTGGGCCTAATTAGGGACAGTTTGTTCTTTCCCCTATTAGCATAGGAATCCCCATCGGATGTCCAGAACTTCTTGAAAGCCATCCAGTACAACTCACAAACCGTATTAACATGACTCAGAAACTGTGGAAAGAAAATGGACTACTCAGTAATTGTATTTTTCATGTACTTTGAACAAAAGCCCTTGCAAACATCTCTTTCATACCATCCAAAAACACGAGATGATCATCAAACAACAGAACCTGCCTCTCAGTATATGAAACACTTTTGCATTAAGATATCATCTTTCATAAAAGAAAGGTAATTTCATCAATATTCTATCACTGATGAGCTTCAAGAAAGTGTTAAAAAAATCTAGAGTCCAAGAGAGTTAATCATAACTAGCAAATGCAGCAAATACCATAACTGTGCTGTAAAATACTTTTATAATATAACTTCTATTTGGGGTAGAACTATTTCTCATGATTTCTCTACAAAATATTTAATGCCTAATTAGGTAAATCCTAGGATAATATTAAAAATCTCTTACATTCCCTAGGTATACAGTGATGAAGTACTAAGGTAGAAATAACCTAGATGTGTACCTACAGAAAGTTGCCCTAGACTTCAAATTATATTATGGATGGTCCTTACAATGATTATTCAAGTTAAACATAATATGGTGTTACTATAATAAATTTAATTTTATTATTTTTTTATTACTAAAAAAAAATTTTAAGTATACCCATTTCTCCCACCCTCCTTCAATCACCTCTGGCAGCTATCAATTTGTTATCTATACCTATGAGCTTGGAGTTTGTTTTGGGGGGAAGGAGGTATTTGGTTGCTGTTTTTTTAAGTTTCCACATATAATCATATGGTATTTGTCTTTCTCTGACTTATTTCACTTAACATAATACCCTTTAAGTCTATCCATGTTGTCACAAATGGCAAGATTTCATTTTTTATGGCTAAGTAATATTCCATTATATATATATATATATATATATATATATATATATGTATATATATATATCTTCTTTATCCATTCATTCAGTCATGGACACTTAGGTTGTTTCCATAGCTCAGCTATTATAAATAATGCTGCGATAAATATGGGGTGCATGGATCTTTTTGAGTTTGTGTTTTCGTTTTCCTCCAATAAACACCCAGAAGTGGATTATATGGCTATTCTATTTTTAATTTTTTGAGGAACATCTGTTCTGTTTTCCGTAGTGGTTGCACCAATTTACATTCCCACCAATAGTGCATGAGGGTTCCCTTTTCTCAACATCCTCATCAATGTTTATTTTTTTAATTTTTTTGATAATAGCCATTCTAACAGTGTGGAGTGATATCTCTTTGTGGTTTTGATTTGCATTTCCCTGATTAGTGATGTTGAGCATCTTTTCATGTACTTGTTGGTCATCTGTGTCTTCCTTGGAAAAATGTCTATTTAGATCTTCTGCCCATTTTTTAATCAGATCGGTTTTTTTGCTATTGAATTGTATGAGTTCTTTACATATTTTGCATATTAGCCCCTTATCAGATGTATGATTTGCAAATATTTTCTCCCATTCAGTAGGTTGCCTCTTCATTTTGTTGATGGTTTCCTTTGCTGTACAGAAGCTTTTTAGTTTGAGGTAGTCCCATTTGTTTATTTTTGCTTTCGTTGTTTTTGCTTTTGGTGTCAGGTTCAAAAATCACTGCCAAGACCTATGTCAGGGAGACTACTGCCCATGTTTTCTTCTAGATCTTTATGGTTTCAGGTCTTATGTTCAAGTCTTTAATCCATTGAGTTAATTTTTACATATGATGTGGCCCAGTTTAATCCATTTTGAGTTAATTTTTATATATGATGTGGCCCAGTTTCATTCCTTTGCATGTGGCTGCCCAGTTTTCCCAATACTATTTATTGATGAGCCAGTCCTTTAAACATTGTATATTCTTGACTCCTTTGTCATTAATTAATTGACCACATATGCATGGGTTTATTTCTGGGCTATTTTGTTCTATTGATCTATGTGTCTGTTTTTAATGCCAATACCATACTGTTTTAATTAATACAGCTTTGTAATACAGTTTGGAATCAGAGAGCATGATGCCTCCAGCTTTGTTCCTCTTTCTCAAGAGTGCTTTGGTTATTGGAGGTCTTTTGTGGTTCCACACAAATTTTAGAATTCTTTGTTCTATTTCAGTGAAAAATGCCATCAGAATTTTTCAGGGATTTCATTGAATCTGTATATTATTTTGAGTAGTATGGACACTTTAACAATCAGTATTAATCCTTCCAACCAATGAGCATGGAATATTTTTCCATTTATTTGTCTTAAGTTCCTTCATTAATATTTCATAGATATCAACACTCAGGTCTTTCACCTGCTTGGTAAATTTTTAGGTACTTCATTCTTTTTGATGCAGTTGTAAATGGAATTTTTTTCTTAGTTTCTCTTTCTGATAATTTGTTATTAGTGTATAGAAATGCAACCAATTTTTGTGTATTGACTTTGTATTCTGCAACTTTATTGATTTATTAATTCTAACAGTTTTTTGACAGTCCTTAGGATTTTACATATATATCATGTCATCTGCAGATAGTGAGTTTTACTTCTTCCTTTCCAATTTGGATGCATTTTATTTCCTATTCTTGCCTAATTGCTGTGCCTAAGACTTCCAATACTAGGTTGAATGAAAGTGGTAAAAGTGGGTATTCCGGTCCTGTTCCTGATCTCAGAGAAAAAGCTTTCAGCTTTTCACCACTATATATGGTTAGCTGTGGGCTTGTCATATATGGCCTTTACTATGTTGAGGTACAGTCCTTCTACATCCACTTTGTTTTTATCATAAATGGATATTGAATGTGCTTTTAAAATTATATATTAGACTAATATTAAAATACATTTGTTTTCCCCAATCTTAACTGACTTTGGAAAAGGTAATTATGAAAGAAACCTACCCAGAAAGGGAGAATTAATTATGAGGATGTGCTTGACTTTTTCAGGGAATTAACAGCAGAGTGCAGCAGAGTGCAGGCTGCAAAATTTTGCAGAGGACAATCGATAGACAAGACTATAATTTAAATACCACTCTGTCATGCCTTGGTGAAAAAGAATCCTATATGGTTATGCTTTATGAAAAGTGTGGCTAATTAGGAACCACTTCCTCGTAAATGTTAACAATTTTACATATGTAATTATTATTTCATTAGAACTGCTCTGAGAGTAATTGCTTTTCTGGTTCATTTTTAAGTGCTTACTACACACGTCAGGCTCTGTGCAATGCATGCCTACATTATTTTGGGAGGTAGATTTTATTATTCCCATGTTTTGAAGGCAAATGAAACTGAGCAGTGAATTACCATACCCACTACAAAGCAATAAAGCCAAGATGCATACTCAGGTGTAACTTCAACATCTATTCCCCAATACAATCCTACTTCATGGTTTTGCTTACATATTACTTATGTACCCACTTAAAAATTGAGTGATATATGTAATAACCAAATAGGATACAGAGTATCACATATTGGTAATAAATTTAGATGTAATAAAATGCTGCTTCTGGCATTTATTTTTGAAAATTGGTCGAACATGTCCATTTTCCTGTTCAGTAAAGACTCTGGAAACTGGTTGAAATAACTTGTTTTTGTAATAAAAAAGACTGTTGCCAAAGTGTACTTTGTGAGCTGCAAAAGAGTAGTAGAGTTCAGAGCATGGGCTCTGGAGCTGAGGATTCAATTCTGACTCTATCACTTATCTGCTGTGTGCCCCCGACATTTTTTCACTTCTTTTTGGTTGTCTAAAACAGAATTCATTTGTAGTAACTGTACTAATGCATCTGACACTTGTGAACATTAAATGAGTTTAATACACGTAAAGCCTTTGACACATAAACACTCAAAAAACTCTGGCTCATGTTGTCCAAATCCAAAGGCTTATTTCGCACTTTCATTCCTTCTTTTTTCAAATAGACTTTTTTTTTTGAGAGGAGTTTAAGATGCACAGCAAAACTGAGAGAAAGGTACAGACTTCCCATGTACCACCTGCTCTACACATGTGTAGCCTCTTCCATTATTATCACCCACCAGAATGGTACATTTATTACAAATGAAGAACCAACAATGACACATCATTATCACCCAAAGACCATAACTCACATTAGGATTCACTATTGGTGATGTACATTTTGTAGGCTTTAATAAATGTAGAAGCACTTGTATCTACCACTTTAATATCATAGAGAATCGTTTCACTGCCTTAAATATCCTCCGCTCCATGTATTCCTCTCCCCAGCCCCAAAACTTGGCCACTACTGATCTTTTTCACTGTCTCCAGTTTTTCCCTTTCCAGAATGTTATATAGCTTGAATCACACAGTATGTGACTTTTTCAGATTGACTTATTTTACTTAGTTATATGCATTTAAGCTTCCTTCATATCCTTTCATGGCTTGATAGTTCATTTCTTTTTAGCATTAGGTAATATTCAATTGTATGGATGTACCACCATTTATCCCGTCACCTAATGAAGCCCATCTTGGTGTCTTCCAAGTTTTGACAATTATGAATAAAACTGCAATAAATATCTGTGTGCAGCTTTTTATGTGGACATAACTTTTCAACTCATTGGGTAAATATCAAGGAGCAATTGTTGGATCATTCAGTAAGAATGTTTAGTTCTGTAAGAAACTGCCAAACTGTCTCTCAATGTGACTGTAACCTTTTGCATTCCCACTGGCAATTAATGACAGTTCCTGTTCCACATCCTCACAAGAATTTGGTGTTGTCTGTGGCTTTTATTTTAGTCATTCTAATAGGTGTATAATAGTATCTCATTATAGTTTTACACTCCTTTTGTGAAACCCAACGATTATGACTGAAAAATTCTTTTACCCCAAAGAATAGCATGGTTATGTGGACTACTGCTGGAAACTATGTACATTTGGCTTAAAATCTAAATATTTGTTTCTAAACCCATTTCGTTGTGTAGTTTTTTTACCACCACCACCAAGTCTTTCAACAATACTTTGTAGTCAAAGGAAACCACAACTGCATAGAAAAATCAAAACATGCTTAAATAATGGGGGGGGGGATTACTAAGCATTATTAACTTCATTAGCTACTTAGGATCAATTTGGGAGTACATAATCACATTCTCCATAGTCTTTTTTTGACCTTTACGACTGAGGCGGACTACATTCCCCTTGTGACAACGTAGCGGGAGTCTACACATAGTTGTTGGAAGCAAGAACATTAGTCAAGTCTAACTTTTATAACTTCTGTCATCTCAGTACAGAAAGACTACAATAAATCTAGTTTTATAAACAAGTAAAACGAGATCGGAATCATATAGTTGTAACAGGTTCGCACCACTCCACCATTAAGATTTTCGAACTCGAAACTCTCTAAAATCACAGTCTCTGCCAGGGTCTCACGGAGCTTCTGAAAGACTGGTCTAGGGGATAGGCCCGACTATTGGTCCTTTCTCAAAGTTTCCCACGTAATTGAAGAGCAGCTGGCTTAGAAAAGACAGTGCTTTAAGACGGACTGTGCACTAGAGTAGCATCTTGCTACGCTCACAGAGGATACTTTTGACCAGAACTGCATCACACGCCCAAAGCGCCTACGGCAATGCAAACTAACTGTGAGGGGCCAGACAGAATTCCCGGCTTTCTTTTGCATCTAGACAAGGCTCTCATTCCGTTCCATGCCCGGCTGTATCTGCTCTGGAGCCTGGCGAATTTCTGAAACTCGGCCAGCTGGGCCCAACTGCCCCCCGAGCCAGCAACACCACAGTTACGCCAAAGAAAGATGGGCCTCCTTTACAGCATCAGCAGCAGAATCGTCGGTACCGAGATTTCCTAGTAGGAAGAGAGAAGAGGAGCGGATCACAAACAAACGCCACACAGACCGGTCTCCGAAGCTCCATTAACCCGGGACTGTTTTTCAGCGCTCCGACTTGGCCGGAAGTGACGCGAGCAGCCAACACGCAGGGCAGTCCCAAGGGAGAGGAGAGCGGGAGGGGGAGCGAGCGGGGGCTAGGGGCGGGGCGCGGTCGTAGCTCCGTTTCCGGTGGCTCGTCGCGCTCGCTCACTCCAGCTGCAGCCACTCTTGCCCGTGGCTGCTTCCTCCATCCTGGTATTTTTTGGAGCCTCCATCCTGGTTCTTCCAAAGTGCCCGGACCCAAAACAGGAAGTAAGTGCGATGGAACCTTCAGGTCCCAACCGCCGCCAGGGCCGCTCCGCCCAGTGGAGCCTGTCCGGCCCCCTTGCTGCCAGTTTGTTCCCGCCGGCCGGCGCAGGCTGTGGGCACCCGGGCACCGCGGGCGGGGTCGGAGCTGGGCCTTCATGATGCTGAAGCTGCCGTCCCCGCACGCTCAGGCCAGGGCCTCCCTCTCAGGGCCCGACCCGCGGCGGTGGCTCGGGCTACAGAGTGGCGTAGAGAGCGGCCGCCGAGGCGCAGCAGCGATCCGGCGGGGGCGGAAAATGGCGGCTGCTTCGGAGGAGCTAAATGGCGCCGGGACCCCTGGGGGTGGGGTGGGCCGGGAGCTTCGGTAGAGAATTGGACCCGAGAATGCGGAGAGTAAGGAAGCCTTAGTTGCTTTCTCGTGGTGTTCTTTTTTTGGTTTTTTGTTACCTTTTCGGTTTTATGTGGTCCAGTGAAGGAGAGGTGGGCTTGAGAGAGTTGGGCGGGTCTCGTCCCCCCCTCCCCCTTTTTTTTCCTTTTACCTTGTTTGCGTCTTAGACTCTTCCATCTTTCGGGATTCGTTCTAGCTCTGCTGTTCAAGGCCCATGCAGAGGCAATCGAGGTTGCTGGCCGTAGTTATCTCTGTCAGCCTCTCAAAAAGGACCAGCACTGACTGCGGGGAGAGTGTCCTAGTCGAGCAGAGAACCGTAAAAGGCGTCTGGAAAGTAGTAATTGTCATATTTTGCTGAGTTCTGAGGAAGTTTTTAAATTTTTTAATCTTGTCCTTTAAAATGGACTTTGTTTTGACCCAGTCTCTGGCGTAGATTTGAGAGTGGGGTGGCCAAGTGCCGTTCTATGCAGTTGAATGATACAGCATCTGTTTTTGTAATAAAAATACTCGGTGAAGATAAGGGGAGGGTGATAATTATATGAAATGTAAGTCAGGACTCCCTCTCCCTTTCCATGTTTGAATCTGGAAATTCAAATTCGGTGTGTGGTTGCTTTTCTTGTAACTTGATTCATCGTCGTGTACCTCCTGACAGTAGGCGAGGCTGCTTGTTGGGACATCCGACAAAATTCAGTCTGTAGGGTGACTTTCGAGTATGCAACGTTTTAAGCATAGAATAATACCATTTCGAATTTTTTTATCTTTTACTAATTATATCTTTATTTTTCGTGCAAGGCGATTAACCATTTATAGCTTTTAAGCTCCAGTCCAAGTAAGAAAATACTCTTCCATTGTGTTGAAAGTTTTACAAACGGGAAATCTTTTTTTCTTTTTCAGTTAAAGGTTTTCATATTTGTCCGTTAAGCTTCTTTCTTTGAGCCGGCTTTAAAGTTGTTTCTAATAATCTTTTTAGTATTACTGTTTTGTTTTTTAGTAATTTGAGTAATTACCACCACTTTAACATTTGAAGGTTATGTGGCGGTAAATACCAAAAACTTTAGCGTTTTACTCTGGTGGCGTAGTGATAAGAGCGCATTAATTAGGTTAAGATTCAGAAATTTAGTTAAGATTTAGGAAAAAATTAAAATGGAGTTCCTTAACCTTACAAAAAAATTGTCAGGCTGTTTGAGAAAAATTTGGTGTGAGAATAGTTGTTTTTTCATTCACCAGGGACAATAAATAGCTTGAATTTGTCTGGAAAAAAATTACAGTTATGAAAAAGACATTTCATGTTTATCTCATCATTATTACTTCCATAAACTTATGTGCCACCAATAAGCTAATTTTTTGTTTTGTTTTGTTTTACTATTTTAGTTTATAGGCTCACCCCAAAATAGGCTTTTTGGGACTGATCTAGAATCTGCATTTTCTGTGTGAATCTCTTTATTTGATTGTAGTTGAGCTAGATGGTGGAGCCAAAATGCTATTGCCCTTTTTTCATCTACAGTTAATCAGTAAGTACTGGGCATTGCATACTTGCTTAGAACTTCAAGTTCATACCTTAAGCAGTGATACGAATAAATATATACTGTATAAATATTTTCCACAGAACGTTCAGGTTTTAGAAATATTTTGAGGGGAAGCAATCACAAGAACGTTTTGGAGTTAGGATTTGATCTTTGAAAGCAGAGTATGGCTGGGAAATGGTTACTAATAGAGAATTATATCAAAAGAAGGCAGATATCCCCTTGAATCTTTTTTAAGTTCCCCCCCCCCTTTTTTTTAAGGGTTTGTTTGTTTGTTTTATGATGGAGCAAGTTTATCTGATTTCACCCCAAGGCAATGGGAGAGAGAAGCCTTATTTGTAAGGCTAGATATTGCTAGTTAGTATTGAAATACAAACAACAAAAGCTTTTCCTTTTATTCATTTCTCTCTCCCAACATCTACAGACCCTAGTTTTTATTAATGTTGTAATAAAATTGTGTGTTCTGACAATAACTTCACGTTATTATAAACAGTTGCTTTTATCATGCTCCATTAAGTACATTGGCTTAAAGTTAACACCCGTGAGGATGAATACACTAATGTGAAACACTAGCATCCCAAGGGATTTACAACCTGGCACATAGATGTTAAAAATTTAGGAGGGTTGGGAAGTGTTTTTTAAAGTATTGAGCTCCTAGATCATATTGAACACACGTTTATAACCGTTCCAGGTACAGCAAAACTTTAGAACAACAATGAAGTTGAAGAGTTCTTTTTTTTTTTTTTTTGGTCTTAGAGGCTACTTATTTAAGATGGGATGTTTATCTTCTCAAAATGGAGCTTTATTTTTAAATAGTCAATCTTCTCTTACTGCCCTAATCGTTAACACTTTTTTTCCATATAAAAGGTTTGTTTAGGGATTGGTGTACCTCTAAGTACTTTGCAATTTCAGTTCCAAAGCTTTTTTTATTCTCAAATGATGGGAAATGACCTGAGAAAGTTACGAACCTATTGCTTTGTTAAATGATAGATTTATTAAACATGGCATTTGTTTGCTTTCATATCATTCCCTCCCCCCACCTTTTTTCCCCTTTTGTGAAGGGAATTCTTGTAATAGAAATCACAAACAGGTTTTGGTTTTGGTTTGATTCCATAAAGATAAATAAAAGAAGGAACCTGTTTATCATGTCTGCTGCTTCAAGTTTGTGGAAAGATACCCCATTCCAGGACAGAATTCCCGAAAGAAGTTGTCAGGAAAAAGCATACCAGAGATCCCTTTATGAACAGTTTTTTGTTTTTTTTTTAAGCTGACACTGTTGTCAGGCCATTCTTCCAAGCACTGGGTTGTCAACAGTAATCTTTATTTACCATTACATACTGTGTAGCAGAAGAAATGCTCATTATGTTTATTTACTGCCTATGTGTATGTTTGTATCTGTCAAGAAAGTGTGCTTTAAAAATAAACTTAAGTGTACATCGGAGGACTATGGTGATAATTTGATATATTTCCATTTAAAGAGCTTCTAATGGTGCCTTGCATAAAGTGCTCAGTTTTGAATGGATAAAATTTTTAAATGTAGCCAAATATACATTATAAGTTCTTAAATCATGCACTGGGTGAAAAATAGTCTTTCTTTTTAATCAGTAATACGGTTTTATTGTCAAACCAGGTATGAAATGCTGCACCTTGAAATGAACCATACTGCCAACTAATTCTCTTTGATAATAACATTGTTTTTCAGTAGTTGGTTAATTGGGGGTGCTTGGGTGGCTCAGTCAGTTAAGGGTCTGCCTTCTGCTCAGGTCATGATCCCAGGTCCTGTGGATTGGGCCCTGCATAGGGCTCCCTGCTCAATGGGGAGTCTGCTTCTCCCTCTCCCTCTGCCTCTCCCCCAGCTTGTGCGCTCTCTCTCTGACTCAGTCTCTCTTTCAAATAAATAAAATTTAAGAAAAAAATAGTTGGTAGTTGAAATCAACATCTTAAGCAGCTAAAGCCTTTTATAATAAACTCCACAAACAATTTTTTTGACTCAATGTGTAGTCATTATTTTGCCACCTTAAAACTAAGCTATTAGGATCATTAGTTACCTTAGTCTTGTATGCTTTATGTTCATTTATAGCTTTGCTCCTCAAACTTTTCCACAAAGTGTATAGAAGAGCAAATCCCCAGGGGCCTGGAATCACTGTACAAAGCATTCAACCTCAGTGTGAAGCGTCCCTATTCCTATCTTGAATAAAACCAGTATTCGCAGCTTTCTATTCTGCCAACGATCTGTGTACCCATGTTCAGGATATAGGCACTTGTTTCTTATTCTCTTCCACTAAGATGTTCTAATTAGCAAAGAGTTGTATTCTTTTAAAATATCATAAAACATATCTTTAAATTTTTTATTACATATTACTGAGGAGATCCACTTATAAGCATTTCCTAAGGCATTAGTTAATATGCAGTGATAGGTATGGTGGTGGTCATTATGGGGTCTTCATAATAGCACAACCTCAAACAAAAATGTTGATTTACAGGATAATGGTTAGATAAATTTAGATACTATATACCCATTAAAAATGCTTTGGAAGAATAAGTAGAAATATTGGAAAATAGTCTTAATAAGGTAAGTACAGAAAAAAAAAGTTCTAAAAGATGGAGCAGTATGTTTGGAAGATCATCACAAAATGTTACAGAGGAATATATGAATAACTTTTCTTACATTGGTTTAGAAAAGACATCTAAAAATTAAATGTGGCCTTACTGACTTACTAGTTGAATTACCCCAGAAACCTTGCCATCTCAGTGTTTTTCATTCACCTCATTCAATAAAATTCTAGTGTTACACGTTCTGTAGCTTGCTTGATTTCCCCGTATAAAAGTATCTTATAATACTGAATGCTTAGTCTTATCACATCTTTCAGTGTAGAATTCTGAGTCCAAACTTGGAGGGTCAGCAACTTTTAGCTCCTGTGCTTTTCATGATCTCCGCTAAAATATATCCTCCCACACTTGGAACTGTTCAGAAACTGGTACAAATTTATCTACAAAACTAGTTCCCAAACTAGGAAGAAATGCCACTTCTGGTTGTAGTTTTTGGAAGATACTTGACATTTTACTTGGAAAATTAGGACCATTAAAGGCCTACCTTAGAGATACTGCAAGTTCATTCCCAGACACTGCAATAAAGCAAAGATTGCAATAAAACAAGTCAAATGAATTTTTTTGGTTCTCAGGGCATATACAAGTTATGTTTATACTTTACTGTAGTTCATTTAAAAGCATGCAAGAACATGTCAGAACCAATGTGCGTAACTTAAGAAATAACTGTTAAAAGATGTTATCTGAGCTTTCAGCTAGTCTTAAGCGCTGATCGCAGATCACCACAACCAATATACAGTTGTTGGGTGCTTAGGGGAGGTGGCCCCCTGGGCAGTTGAAAATCCCTGTATAACTTTTGATTCCCCAAAAACTAATAGCTTACTATTGACCAGAAGCCTTACCAATAACAGTCAAGTAACACATATTTTGTATGTTACACATTTCATATACTGTATTCTTACAATAGAGTAAACTAGAGAAAAAAAATATAAGAAAATCCTAAGAGAAAATACATTTACAGTACTGTATTGTAAAAAATCCACATATAAGTGGACACAGGCAGTTCAAACCTGTGTTGTTCAAGGGTCAACTGTAATAATGAAAAAGTTGAAAATAGTTTGAGAATTACCAAAATGTTACACAAACACAAAGTGAGCAAATGCTATTGGTAGTACCAATAGACTTGCTTAACGCAGGGTTGCCATAAACCTTCCCTATATTAAAAAACTTAGTGTCTGTGAAGTGTAATAAAATGAGTTATGCCTGTATGTAGAGTTAGTTGATGGAACTACCAGTCTAAGATAATCCATTGAATAAGAACTTCACATCAATACCGGAATGAAGTAGGATGAAGGATTCATTTCTTTAATTAAATTCTGTATTAAGTACCAGATCCAGAGTTGTTCTTTTGTCCTACGTTAAATAGGGTTTTCATTTTTTGGGAATTCTAAATGAAGACAAATATATTTCTCATTTAAATGTGGATGTATTTCATTATAAATCTTTTAGATCACATTTCACATGTTCTTTTCTTGATTTTATTAGTATATTGTTGCTGTTCAAGATAGCCACCAAATGATGGGTGGAAACGTGCTAAAAAGCCATTTCACCAGTTAAAATGGCTGTTAAAATTTTTTTCCTCTTATTTCTAGTTAGTATAAAAGTACATATGGTATAACCCTTTACAGAGAATAAAGGGAAGACCTCAGTAGGCTGATGACAGTACAAAAGACTAAAAAGTTGATGTATCTTTCTGATACCTTTCCCCGATAAACCAAATAAGGAACAGGTCCAGAAGCTAAGCATAGTTTCATGTTTAATGAATTAGAATGGAAGGCAATAAAATACTCAGCTTTGTACCTTACTATCACAAGTTTATTCACCAACATTTCTTAGGCACTCTCATAGTCCTATCAGAATACAAATGTGCTTTTCTAAATAACAGCTCTCTAGACATTACTGTAGCTAGTACTCTCACTTGCCCTGAAAACCAAACCTCATAAACGACCTGTTGTTTGTTTTGTCTCCCTACTTTCAATTCTCTACGTATTCCAATGGGGCTGCTGTCCCCAATGTACCTCAGATACTTTTAAGGCCACCAGTGTTCTCCATATTGACAGATCAAATAGTAACCTCTCCATCGTCTTACTTCTCTGTTAACACGGTTGACTACTTAATGCTCCTTGAAAAACACTCTGTGTCTCTTGATTAACACCTTAGTTTTCCTTCTGCATCACTAGCTGGTCCTTTTCAGTCCTTTGCTTGTTTATATATAGCTTGATTTCCACCTGTTAAAGTCTGCTCTAGAACTGGAATCTAGGCTGTCTTATCTAACCTCTCTGGGTGATACTATGTTTAAAAATTATTTGCCAGGGCTCCTGGGTGGTGCAGTGGGTTAAGCTTCTGACTTCTTGGTTTCAGCTGAGGGTTATGAGATTGAGACCCATTCAGGCTCTGTGCTCAGGTCAGAGTCTGCTTGAGACTTTCTCTCCGTTTCCCTCTTCTTTTACCCTCCCCCCCCAAAATAAATAAATAAATAAATCTTTAAAAAATGTGTTTGCATGCCACTTGTTTGTCTTGATATGTCTAGTCCTTGTTGAATTCCAGCTTCTGTCAATGTGATCTCTTCGTTTGAATGCCTTACAACGTTAATCATTCATTCCAATAGTAATAAAAATACATAATATATATCTGAGTGCCCCCAGACTCAATCAGCTGTTCAAGCCAAAAGCCCAGGAATCAGCTTGAGATAGCTCCCCTTCCCTTAATCTCCATCTCTTCATTCAGCACATCCTGTCCACACTGCTCCAGAATATATCCTTTGTTCAGTCTCCCTCCTTTGACTGCTGTCAACAGTCCAAACAAGAATCCTCTCTTGGACAACAGCTTGTCTTCATAACTTACTTACCCATTCTCCATACTGCAGTCTAAGTGATCTTTTAAAAATGTAAATTATATTCCCCAACTGAAAACTATCCAAGGAATTGTAAGGCCTTGTGAGATCTACCCCTGTCTTTATCTCCAACCTTCCATTCAGCTACTCTCCTTTATGGAAAGCCTCTGCCATACTTGCTGCTGGGTTGTTTTTTTGGTTTTTGGTTTTTGGTTTTTTTCCCGCAACAGGCCAAAGCAGGTCCCACTTTAGGGACTTTGCTATTAATCAGTTCGCTAGCTTGCAGTCACATGCTTGTAGTGGTGTCTCCTCATCTTGCTGAAGCACTGGAAAGTAGCCGTTAAGGTACTGTTCCGTGTTGGTAGTATGATACTATTTCTGTAAATCTTTTTTTTTTTTTATTTATTTGCGAGAGAGAGAATGAAAGACAGAGAGCATGAGAGGGAGGAGGGTCAGAGGGAGAAGCAGACTCCCTGCTGAGCAGGAAGCCCGATGTGGGACTCGATCCCGGGACTCCAGGATCATGACCTGAGCTGAAGGCAGTCGCTTAACCAACTGAGCCACCCAGGCGCCCGATACTATTTCTGTAAAAAGAGTATATGTAGCAAGAAGGGCTGTATTGACTTACATATGCATTAAATAGCTGGAAGGAAGTCTGAGAAATTGGTAACAGTTTACCTATAGAGGGATGGGGACCGGGTGACTAGGGAACTGGAGCAGGAAGCAGACTTCACTGTATAACCAACCACCTTTATCTTTTGAATTTTGAACTATGTAAATGTGTTACCTATTAAAAATAAATTTAAAATAAAACCAGATTAGTTTCTTAAATATTAATAAATACATTGACCTAGCTCTAACTACAGTGGGGGAGACCTCAGGAAAGTGAGTCATATCTAAAGAGACAGTTTAAAAAGGGGGGGGCACCACATCCCCAGTGCCTAGAGAGTGCCTAATATATAGTAGATAAGTGGTAAATATTTGTTGATTGAACAAATATGCTTGTTAATTTGCCAAGCACCTTAGAACTATTTACTAATCTCAAACATGAGTTGCCGAATTTTTAAAAAATGAACCTAGATTTCTGATTTAAAGCTACTACACTGCATAGGATTACCTGTAACCAATACAGGTTTTCAAGGATTAAATATTTTATTTCAGCTAGCTATTTCGGACTCCTTTTTTCTGGTATTATTATCTCACCATATCTCCATATTGTCTTAAATCTATATTATTTTTTCTTAGTTTTAGATTAATTTGGGTCCTGATGAAATTGATTAAAACACTAAACCAGTGACTACTTTGCACCTATCAATTGAGCTCTTGTGCTGTTTTTTTGCTTTGTGCTTTCTTAAAAAAGAAAGGTTGCCAAGAATAGAGTTTCTACCTCAGTGGTTTGGATATAAATTCAAACAATCTTTCTGGAAAACTGACTGCAGTATTAATGCAGGCAGGCCAGGCCTGAGGACTCAGAGGACTACAGGACCAGCCAAGGGGGTTCTAGGCTTCCCACAGGATGGAAATAAAACTCAAGGCAGCAAGAAGTGAGAGCAGAGTTGAATGAATATATAGAAGAGAGCAGATACTGACAGATGGTCTGGAAGACTCAAGGGAAAACAGGCATGAGTCTCATCTTTGTTTGCTGGTCTGGAGTTATTATTAAGGACGGTGGTCTGGTGTACATGTCCTTGCAGGCATCCAGGAACTGGTCAAACAAGGACTAGTGCTCAGGTGTCCTCCTCAAGTCACTTAATGGCCCTGGAGCCTGGGGTCTTGGCATCTGGGTGTTTGGAGTCTGTGGTCTTGGAAAACATTCATGAGGACCTCATCTGGCCACTCCCTAGATGTTATCAGTTGTGCTGGAAGACTTCAAAGAAATCATTAACTCCTTGACCTTTACAAGGAGGACATACATTAAGGCATGTATAAAGTGGGGGTGCAGGTCCTAGCAAAATTAGAAGCAGGAAAAGGAAAAAAGAAAAAAGAATAGCTTTTTTTTTTTTTCATGAGGTCCCTTACAGTCTCCCTGTCTCAGTGTGACTTAAGAGTTCTAAATTTTGGGACGCCTGGGTGGCTCAGTTAAGTGTCTGCCTTCGGCTCAGGTCATGATCCCAGGGTCCTGGGATGGAGCCCCGCATCGGGCTCCCTGCTCAACGGGGAGTCTGCCTCTCCCTCTGCCTCTCACCCCACTCTTGTGCTCTCGCTTGTGCCCTCTCTCTCTCTAATAAAATCTTTTTTAAAAAAGTTCTAAATTTTGTCATATTCTTTTATGTAATAATTTCCATTAATTAATACTGTTTAAGGAAATAGAGTGTATAAATGTTTCAGTATGTTTTAAGGAAATGAAAAATTAGGAACAATACAAATGTCCAGTGATAGGGCAGTTATTAAATAATGTCCTGTTTTTTATGTGGTGTAAGTTTTACGTGATACCGAAAACTTCAGTTAGATAACCTAGCTTGGTTTCATCATACTTTTTAATATGAATAAACTCTAAAAAGCAGGATATAAATTGCTTATACACTGTGGTGTATACACATTTAAAAACACACACACACACCAAGAGTGAACTCTGCTTTTGGTAAGTTTATGGATGAGTTTTTTTAACATTGAATTTCTCCATCTTCTGCAGTATTACTAACCAGCCTTTTGAGAAAATTTAATGGATTAGAAATAAGAACAACATGAAATCTAATAGCTGACTGGAGGTTTCTCTAGCAGGATCTGTACCTTTTCACTGCAGACTTATTTATGTATAGCAATTCTCAAAATATAACCATCCTGGAGAGAGGCGTTCTCATTAGAACACTACTAAAATGGAAATTTCAGCTGATAGCTTTTGCTGAAATACCCCTTAAATCTCAAATTGTGTTGAACTTTTTGATTCTTTGGATGACCCTTTGGGATTATAATGAGTTTATTGAAAGAAACCTTTAAAAAACACTTGTGATTTTATAAGTTTCACATTGGATTCAGGAGCTTGCTTGTAATTTATCTTTCCTGGCTCAATTGTTTAGGGTTTCTTTTTTTTCCCACAGATCCGGAGGCAGGATTGTTCACAGATATGATATAGTTTTTAATGCTTTAAGTTGAAATACGGTATTATGTATAAGGAGGTGTTAGTAAATTACATAAAGAAAAAAATACAGTTACTGGTAGTATTTGTGGTACTCTACACCCTGGGTTAGGTTGCATGTACTCTCTGCAGTTCAAAGAGCCAGTAGCACAGTTGAACCTCTTTTTTTTTCTGAGAATATTTGCTTTTGAGGGACAACTTGGGTTGAGAATCTGCCTGTAAACTAACTTAATAGGTACAAGATCTCATTTCTGCCTTTCATTGGGGAATACTTTCAAAGGCTGATTTGATTTCTAAAAGGTCTATTTAGAAAAGAATTCTGGTTTTTGTCTTTCTTTTTCTAGTTGAGACATCACAGAGGCTTGAGGCTAGAGTGTCATGAACCTACCAGTAGAACATGATTGTTCTTATTGAAACCTTATTGTGTAATGCTGTTACTTTTTCAGAGTGTTGCAGAGGTAGGAATATGGGAGAGAAGCAGTCTGGATAACATGAAAGTGATGCTGGTGTCTAAGGGAAGGCGACTCGATTCTTTGGGAAGGGCTATACCTGATCCATCTATTTTCTAGGTAAGCCTGCGTTTGTTCCAAGGACTTCACCTGTGTTTTGCAAATTTTGGTGATAACTAGATCATGATTTCTATTTATCTTTAATTTGGGGAATTTCATCTTTATTATTGTAAAATGACTGTTGTCCATTAAAACAGTGATTTGTATAGTAAAACCTGAGTGAATCATTGGATCTTCACCATGTGAATGTCAATAGATTTTAAGTTTTTCTGCCAAGGGAAAATGCACTTGAATAAATGGTAAATACGTGAACAGACTAATATGCTGTGTATAGGAGCCAAATAAATATTGAGTGATTAGTATACATTAAGGCTTATGGACTCTATTAGTTAGTTGGTAAAAAGTATGTGGATAAGACCAAAATTGAGTACTGAGGGAAAAACTTAGTTGAACATTATAAGGTACACCCCAAAGACTTCAACCGGGCTCTTGATTTTAATTCAATACATTTCCTCCTGTCAACCATGAGGTATTGTATTGTGAGACTCTGATCATTCGGTTTGTCTGAACAAGAGGAAAATAATGTATGTGTAAAATAGCAGGTAAAGGCACTTTAAACAAAATCAATTCTCTATTCCAAAAGAAGGCCTACCTCCATATCCATTTAAAAAAGCAGTTTGGTCAGTGATGGATGTATGCGCTTATTTAATATCATGGAAAAAACGTCATGAGGGTAATTCCATTGTGTTCTTAGTTTTCAGATAATAATAGAGCTTAAATACTTGTAAAAGTGTTTTGGAGAAATAATTATTAGATTTATCTTAGATTTCTAAGTTACAAGGTTTAATGAATCTTCTGTATCAGGAGTTAAACACCTATTTGAATATATCACAGAATTGCCAATAGTGGTGAGAGTTTTGCTAATAAGACGTAATATTTTATGGATAAGACAACTTGGAACAGTCATTTTCATTGGATGTGGTAAAACCAAGTCTATTTAAAAAATAAATGCCATAGGTTTTTAATTAGAGAAGTCAGATTCTTGCAGATTATTACATCTCATTCTAAATAATGGGTATAACCTTTTGAAAGACAATTTTTGAAGTCTAAACTGTCACTGCAGTTGAGCTGGTATAAATTGTGGGGTTTTTTGTGGGGAGGAGGGGGAAGTTGGAGGCTACTTTATGTTCATATTTGGAAATAATGTTTTAAATCTGAAATCTGTTCTACAGATTTGAGTATGAGCACAGTTGAAGAGGATTCTGACACAGTAACAGTAGAAACTGTGAACTCTGTGACTTTGACTCAGGACACAGACGGGAACCTCATTCTTCATTGCCCTCAGAATGGTAGGAGAACTTGCTGACATAGAATTGTGGATCTTTTTGAATTTTTGGATTTCATGTCACCTTTGATCCCTTCTACCCAGATAGACAGTTGAGGCTAGGACAGTAGAAAAGGGGGTTATCTCTTTGGATCATGAATTAACCTTAATTTATATATATATTTTTTTAATATACCTTTGTATTTTTAAAATTTACCATAAATTTGAACTTTGAATCTCGTAGCTACAATCTATTGCACCTACAAAGATGATGATTAATTAACTGTAATATACTTCCTTTTTGATATCATTTGGTGCCTGCAATATATGTAGTACATTAGAAAATATAGTAGTCCTGCCAGTTTTTTTGCTAGTCTGTTAGAGGATTTTACATGAATCTTTGAATAGGATTTAATGTGATTATCTGTAATCAAGTAAGATTCCATAGCTTTGAGGCTTGTGATTTTGTTGTCACTTCTCTACCTATTCCTTATTTGTATTTGCTTTTTATTTTGCTTTAAGTTTATCTTTGCTCAACCTAGGTTTTATCTTCTTTTCTCTCATTCAGTACTTAATTTCTGGTTATTTTATTCAAACTTGGGATTTTAACTACCACCTACCTATTAAAATGATTCAAACTTCTTTTTTCTGAATTCTTTGTGTTTCTCATAGACACCTTAAATTTCACATGTTCCAAACTGAATTCGTTTACAAAATTCCCAGACCCAGTTCTCTTTCTCAGTCAGTTTCATTACTTAGTAACCCAGATCATAAATGTGGGTAGGAATAAACCCTTCTCTCATCTCCTGCGTTCATTCCATCATGAACACTTGTTGATGGTATTTTGTTTCTTGAGTCCATTGCTTCCTTTGTCTTAAGTCCCGCTTTCTTAGTTCAGAGTCTCATTTCTCACTTGGGAGGCCCTAGTAGCCTTTTAACGCGTCTCCCAACCTGAATTCATCTTTCAAACTGCTGATGACCTTGCTCATGATACTCAGTAGTGTAGGAAGGTTGGTTGGTTTGTTCTGTTAAGTGTCCTGTGGTTTGTACAGTACAGAGATGGATATCTTCTCCACTTTCCTTCCAGCCTCACTTCCTGCCACATTGCATATATCTGTGTCCCAGCGAGTCACAGCTGGCTTTTTTTCCTTCCATACCTTAAGCTTTTCATACCTCACTGTCACTGCAAATAATTATTCCTAGTGCCAGTAATGATCATTACCCCTGGCGTCTGTTCATTCAAGTTCTTTCCAATTTAAGATACCTTCTCCAGGAAACCTTCCTTCACCCAGAGTCTAAATTAGATGCCTCTCCCCTCATTCCACCTGCATAGCTCTTAAAACACTATTTTGAAATGGGTGCTTTAGTCATCTCCACTACCCTGTGAGGTCCTGGACAGAGAAGAGTATCTGTCATTGTTCTGTTCCCAGCACTCAGAACACAGTGGGCATTCAGTAAATATTTGTGAGTGATTTAAATAACCAGCCCTTGTCTTAATATGTGAAATATTTGGAAAGACAGGTAATTAGTAGCACAGAAGTGTGATGTTTAAAAAGTGGCGCCTCTCTTCTCATAGTTGTTGTCAGAAGCAGAGGAGCTGAGGTTCTGCACGGGGGACAGAGAAGGCGATGCCGTTTGGGGTCCTCCTTGCACAATTGGGTTAACTAAGCAAATTGATAAGAAGATTGTCTTACAGTTACTTGTTGGAAGATTGTGGGTTTTCCTCATTGGTTTGAAGATTTTGAGATTTTTGTTTTATTTTGTTTCATTAGAAGCTGATGAAATAGACTCAGAAGATAGTACTGAACCTCCACATAAAAGGCTTTGTCTGTCTTCTGAGGATGATCAGAGTATCGATGGTTCTACTCCTTGCATATCAGTTGTTGCACTGCCACGTAAGTCACTATGTGTTCAGAACAGAGGTCCCTTCTGAAATCACAGTGTAGCTTGGGAGACATGGAATTGGCATTCCAAGGTTGACTTAGACCCATTATTTTTCTCTTCTTTGAGTCAAAAGAACTCTCAACTAATACTTAATGAGTGGGCGTGGCTCTGAATGCTTCTACATATATTGCCTGTTTTGATCTTCTCAGCCTTTTTTTTTTAATTGTTGTCGTCCTCCCCGCCCCGAACTTTTTTAGATGTTTTCTCCTGATCGTGCGCTCCCCCATGAAATGGTAATACCACAGACACACTGTTTTTTTTTTTAACATACTGTATGTGTGTATTGTTTTATTAATGAGAATGCTTTCTTTCACCCACACCTCCCCCAGAAGCATGTGTACCCTCATTGAGAAGGCATGCTGTAGAGTAGGTATTATGAGCCCTGTTTTATAATGAGGAAACTAAGGCACAGAGAGGTATGAGAACGTGTCTAACGTCATACCCGGCGTTCTGGTTCTTGAGAACTTTAATTTTGCTCTCAGCATCAAGCAAAATCACATCTTCATCCAGTTGGAAAAAATGAAGATTAGGTTTTCATCATGGCAAACCTTGTCTTCACAAGTAGATGTGCACGTTTTGTGTAGAGTTTATTGCTTATTCAATTGAATAGAAAAGAAACCATAAAATATCCGTTTACTGTGAGACTTTATTCAAAGACATTGTTAATGTTAATATTACTAATATTGCTTCCAGTGGCATATATAAACATAACCTATTTCTGGTTAAATGAGATTTTCCTTCTAGTGGTGGTTCATATGATTTTTAAACTCCTAATTTGACCATAATAGCTGTGATCCACTCTTAAAACTCGATTCACCTGTATCTACAGATACAATCCTATATGGGCATTTACTAAGCTAGAATTTTTTAAAACTCAGATATAATTAACCTGTAACATTATATTAGTCTCAGGTGCACAACATAATAATTTGGTATATGTATATGTTGTGAAATGAACATAACAATTCTAGTTAATATCTAGTCACCACACATAGTTACAGCTTTTTCTCTTGTGATGAGAACTTCCAAGATCTACTCTCTTAACAATTTCCAAATATACCATAGACTATTATTATCTATAGTCACCACATCCCCAGGACATAAAATGAAACAAAAATATTTATTTTACTAAGCCAGGGATTAGTAAGGGATTATTTTCACATAAATTATGACTGGTTAATTCATTTGGTTAAAGTTGACTATATTGGTCACAATCACAGGTTCAAACTACACTTGATATTTTGTTCTATTTTATGGTGTTAGACTGAATCCTTCACACACTCACTCACTTAACTGGGTAGGGTAATTTGGATGTGCTGACCTAAAAGCACCTGAGCTGCTTGATGTGGGGTCATAGCAGCATCACATTTGGAGGACATTCTGGAGCCTGACATTTATAGTAAGACTAAATTTATGAAACATGGGCTTGAAGTATGGTTCTCTAAATTGGTAAAAAAAAAAAAAAAAAAAAGGATATTGATAAAATCAACTTAGGAAAACTTCTCCATTAAAAAAAAGTCACGTAAAAACATGAAGTCCTGTGTCCGTCACCATCATCGGGGACTGACTGAATGGGCAGGTCATTGTTTGTTGGACTTCAGGGAAGTAAATATTATTAGCTCTTAAAGATTTAACTTCAAATTTTAATATTCAAGTTTTCATTACATTCTTTATAAAACTGAAAAATTTATCTATCTGATTCTTAAAAATCCTCTTAAGTCTCATGTTAATCATTCTAGATCACTTACCACTTCTTACTGCGATTACCTACCACCACATTTACTCCATTCCCTATTCACAGAACTCTTGGTGATTATTCATTTAGATGACTGTTGCAATATCTTAGCCTCTTCTACCTTTTGTTCTCCATACTACGTTGTTTATTACTCCCACTGCCTCCTTTGCTCTCACCTATTAACTGGAGTCCGTTTGTGATCTACTTCCAGCACTACGTCCTATGTTTCCAGGTTACTTTCTCTAATACTCTTGAATGTTTGCAGTCCTTTGCCCACTAGGACCCACTGATCTTACCACTTTTGCATTATTCTTTTCCACTTGTATCTTTTGTTTCCTCCCTACCCACTTTGTTTTGTGGTTAATCATTATAATCCCTCTTGCATTTACCCTCACATCCTTTTTTCCTTCTTTCACTTCATTGTCCTTCAGTGAAACCACAACCACCTAACAGTGGTTAAATCTGTCTGGCTGTTTATGTCTGTACTGGCACAGCTAATTGAAAAACAGCACAAGCAAGCTAAGTGATCTTACTTTAAATTCATGATGAGTAACTTGAAGTGGGCTCATACTGTTGCCTGCCAGTCACGCCACACCTACCAAATGGATGTTTTTTTCTCCCGCTCAGAGATGACTGTTTCATACATGCCTGAAACCTCTAGTATTTTCTCCACCTTTGTTACTCTCAGCGGATAACCTTGCTTCTACTTACTGAGAAAACTGAAGTAGTCCGAACAAGTTTCTGCAAGTTTCCACTACTACAAATACACACCCACGTGTAGCCATGTCCATACATTCTGTCTTTTCTTCTAGCTACGGCCAGCCCTTCGCTTTACTACCTACTCAGGGACACTGTCGCAGCATTTCTTTCCCTTCTTCTCTGAATCATCAGTTTTTTGTTCTTTACTGGATCATTCCCATCAGCATTGCAAACATACTGTAATGTCTTCTTTAAAATAAAACGTCGCTGGGATGCCTGGGTGGCTCAGTCGGTTATGCGTCTGCCTTCAGCTCAGGTCATGATCCCAGGGTCCTGGGATCGAGTCCCAAGTTCGCCTCCCTGCTCAGCTTGTGCGCTCTCTCTCTCTCTCTCTTTCTTGGTCACAAATAAATAAATAAAATCTTTAAATAAAATAAAATAAAAAGTCCCATTAGCCCACTTTGGGCTCCCATCTAACTTCTTTCCTTTAGAGCAAAATACTTCAAAAAAAAAAAAAAGAATTGATAGGCCTGATAGGCCTACCTCTATTTCTTCCTCCATTCTTCCTAAACGCACTCCAGTCAGGGTTTCATCTCTTATCACTTCACCAAAACTGTTCTTCCCAGATCTCCAGAGACTATCTTGTTGCTAAGTCTAGTGGTGATTTTTGTTTGTTTGTTTGTTTCGTTCTTCTTCTTTACTTAATCTAGCCACAATTTTTGACAATATTTATCACTCTGTCTTCTCTAGAACATTTTGTCATTTGGTCTCCAGGGAACACATTCCTCTAATTTTTTTTTTTCTACCTTACTGTCTGCGCCTTCGGAGTCTCTTATGCTAACCTGTTCACATCTCCCCGGGCTCTTAATTGGAGTAGTCCAGGACTCAGTTCTTAGGCTGCTTCTGTTTCGTTTTCTCTCACTCCCTAGAATTCATGGTTTTAAATCCTATCTCAGGTGATGATGCTCAGATTTATTCCAGTCCAGACTTGCTCCTGATTCTAGATGTTTAACCTCAAACGAGTGTGTTAAAACCAAGCTCCTGAAATTTCTTAAATTCTAACATTTGCTTCTTCTGCAGTCTTCCTCATTTCATTAATGGCAGGTACATTCTTCCAATAGTGCAGATTTTTAAAACTTCAGTAACATCCTGGACTTTTCAGTTTCTTTCATATTTGGTTTATCCACAAATCCTGTTGGTTCCCAAATCAAGGTATATCCACAATTTGAACTACTCGTCACCTCCACTTGCCTTCGGCCCTGGTCCAAGTCACTGACTTCTCTTACCTGGATTATTGAATGAGCTTCTTAACCGGTTTCACTACAGCCCTTCCTGCCCTTCAGACTGTTGTCTCCTGAGGAGCCAGTGATCCCATTAAAATAAAATAAAAGTCAGATTATGTCACTCTGCGTCTTCCAGTGGTTTCCTATGTGAGCATTAAAGCCAAAGTCTTTACATTGGCCTTCAAGTCCCCACACAGTATCTTAATGTTCTTGTTCAGTCTTCTCTGGTCACTCTGCCCTCCTTGCCATTCCTTTGGACAGTCCATGTGTGCCCCTGTTTCAGAGTCTCTGCCCTTGGCTTCTGCATGAAGTGTTCTTCCTCAGGATGCCTGTGTGACTAGCTCCCTTTGTCACTTGGGTCCAAATCTTGGTTACTTTTCCTGGCCCTCCCCTCCCCCAATACATTCCCTTTTCTGCTTTATTTTTTCTCACTATTTATCAACATCTGACATACTATGTTCATTTTGTGTCTTCCTCACTAGAATATAAGCACCACGAAGGCAGGACTTTGTTTCATTTGCTTACTGCTGTCTTCCCATCACCCAACGCAATACCTAGTATGTATTAGGTACACAATTTTTGTTAAGCATATATGGCAAGGAATGTGTTAGGAAATTAGCTGGTCACGTATTTTTTTCCATGGATTTTTTTTTTTTTAATAATTAGAACTTGCATTTATTCTGCAGTTGAATTGTTCTTTTTCCTTGAAGTTTCAGAAAATGATCAGAGCTTTGAGGTGACCATGACTGCAACCACAGAAGTGGCAGATGATGAGATTACTGAGGGAACTGTGACACAGATCCAGGTATAGTGAGTCTTTTTACTGACCGCAAGAGGATTATCCTTAACACATACCTTAGGTGATAAAATGATGAGAACATAATTTGTCTGACAAAGGACAGAATTGAGGTAAGATTTATTATTTTCATTCAGGTTTCCAGTCCCCACTTATATGAATCTCAGAATAGTAGGCAAAGATAGAGTTTGAAAATTCATTCCCTGTAGAGTGGTTCACATCTGTTGAAACAGATGGTGCACGTGCATTCTTCAGCTGCGTGGAATGGTCTCACCTGAGCTATTAAATAACTTTAAATTTTATCTTACCAGTTATATAAGATATTGATCTAAAGCTTTTGAAGTGTTACCCAGCAGTATCTCTAATGACTGATTGAGAAGGGCTACATATGTGCTCTGTTCTAATACGAATGGAAGCTGTTCGTTTCACATAGATATTAGTTATAACAGTTGTAGTCCCTTTTGGTGCCTCTAGGACTAAGATACCTTTTACCCTGAGTTAAGTGATTGGGTAACAAGCAGGGCTTACTGCTTTCCTTCCCTGTGAACTTCTTTGTCTCGTACGAGTTATTTCTGCCAAATGTAATCAGAATTCTTTGCTCTTTTAGATAGCCTGGAGCTTAAATTTTACTTTTAAGTTTATGTCTGGCTGATTGTGCCTTTCTTTTTAGTATCTTGTCCTTTTGTTTCATTTCTTTATTTAATAGCATATTTTTGAAGTAGATAATAAAGACATTATGTCATTATTTTTCCAATGACCCTTCAGTTAAGTGTAAGAGTTACGAGTTGATGTATAACATCAAGGACTAAGGAAATCTCAGGTGGGTGCACTGTGAACCTTTTTCAACAGGGAGCTTTACAGTCGTTCTAGAATGACAGGATTTCTAGAGGAGTGAGTCTTTCATGTGCTTCAAACAGTTTTGAGTCTGCCTAGAGATCCTTATCATCTACTCTTGGATTTCAGAGAGTGATCTGGACAGGAATTTTTTCCAAGTCCTCTGAAGCCATAGAGCACATTCTTCAAAACGGGGCTTGTCAAAGTCATTTCCATTTCAAAGACTGTATAGTCTCACTTCAATTTCGTTTTCAGCACAGTAAAAATAGCTGTGTATATATGTGTGTGTGTGATTTGGTTTACAACCTACTTGTTAAAAGATTGGGCAATGGCAATGTGAGTTAGACAAATTATAGGGTTGTTTTGTTTGGGTTATTTCTTAAGAGTTAATGAGTTATAATTTGATATTAGCCTCTTGGTTTGTAATTGCCATTTTAGTGAATGAAAAACGTTTAATAATTTCTAATATTTGTTTCATAAAAACACCATTAGGTTGTGAGTGAAAGCATAGTTCAAAGTTCAGAACTAGCCTGTTTTTCGCCGTGTCCTGTGTCCAAGCAGGTGTAACTATTTCACGTATTGCTGTAGTTAATGTACCATCCCATTTCAGCATTGGAACTCGCTGGAAAAATAGTTAGAAACCAAAAAAATTGCCGATATTTATAGTGCTTTGTGGTTGCAAGAGGTATTTAGTGGGTGAAATATTTAGATTTCCAAGTCTATGTATATTACAGACATAAAACCCCACACAACCAAACCAACTCAGAAAGGCTGCATTTCAAAAACAGCAGCATACTAAATATATCTGAGTAATTTTAAAAAATGTATATATAAAGTAGTGAAAAATGGGGGTAAAATACTGTAAAACTTCATAATATCTATATACTAAGTATAGTTAGACATCCTTTGAGGTACCAAGTCTTCTGCTATACTCAATTCATTTGCTATGGAAGGTGTTAAGTTTTACTGCTAAAATTTAATAATTGTTGGCTTCATTTGATGGCTATTTACATGTTTACCATTTACATGTTTACTCTTTGTAAGTAATAATTGTATTTCTTCATCAGGGTAATTTAAAACAGAAGGCTTTAGGTGTTTGCCCAAAAATAGCAGTTAATCAGCATGACAGGTGTATTCCTAAGGTTCAGAGAGTGGGCTGTATATTTAGACTCACTTTGGGAAATGGTGATTTTATTCTTTTAACCAGCTGATTAATACATAAGAGAAGGTCACCTCAGGAGAGTATTTTCTACATTACATTTCTTAACAATGGGTATTGTTTGTATCAGGGTCTTTTCACAGCAATCTATCACCCTTAATGAATAACCTCAGTGTCAAATCTTAGTTGGGTTATTCAGAATACAAGAGGCCTTAGACATTGTCCTGCTATCTCCATTCTCACCTTTATAAAGGTAGCCTCTTGATCTTTAAAACAAAAAAATCTAAAATGTATGACACATAAACATAGGGTGACAAAACTTTTCATACTTATTCCAGTGACTCTAGCTTTTTGCCCATGGATTTAGGAAAAGTGCTTTCTTAAATACAACATACTCATTACTCCCAGATAAAAAAATAACATAGGTAACGGTAGAAACGTGGCTTTCCTCCTCATTGTGCTTGGGTTGTTCACTGACAGCTTCTCTCTTCCCAAGCATGATGATTTCAGTTCCTCTTGAAATTAGAAATTCAGTTTCTGCCTATTCAAGGTATAGTCCAGTGTCTGTTAGGACTTAATCTCCAGCCAGTGACATAGCTTAGTTGATCCAATCCAGAGACTGAACTGAGTTGAGTGGTCACTAGGCATGTGACTGTCCTCCTGGTCTGCCTATGATAGATGGGTTTGTCCCTGAAATGGTAGCCCTGTTGCCACATCTTCCTTACTCACACTATAGCTGTCTTTAGCCCAAGGCCAGCTCTCTTAAGCGGTTTTGTTCCTGCAGAATTTGCTAGATCAGGTATATCTGTAATTGAAAATGTACCTGGTGTGATCATTGCATAGATACACTAAAAGCCACTGAATTGTGTACTTTAAAGGGTGAGCTTTATGGTGTGTTAATTATATCTCAGTAAAGCTGTTGGTTTTTAACTGCACATTTCTCAGTAAAGACTATTTTAGCTGCAATAATAATAAAAAGTGGTAACATACAGTTCTTTGAGATGAAGTTAGGAATTAGTTCTAGAGGTTGGCTAAAACAAACTTGCCAATAAACAATAAGGAGACCATGATTTTGCTGTGTCTTTTGATTTGGTCTATTAATCCTTTAAATTTAGCAAGAGATTACATTACAGATGACTGTTTATTTTTGCAGCAAACTACCTATAAGGACCTGAACAATCATGACAGTCAAACGAAGCATTTCCATTTTATTATATGTATGAGCTCATTTTACATATATAAATAAACAGATAGCTTTAGATATCCTATATTGATTTAAGTACTTAATGGAACCTTAGCTATTATTCTGTAAAATTCAGGCCACTAGTGCAGAGTTAACTTGCTTAAATGAAAGTCATAGTTTGTTAATGCAGGCAGTTTTGTTTTCATACTGTCATCATAAAAACAGCAAAAAAATACTTTTCTATAAAATGAATGTATTTTTACTATATCTAAAGCAAATGAATTCCATTAGATTACATTAGTGTTGTAGACAAAGATGAATCAGGTTGTATTAAATCAAGCTATACTTGTTTGTTTTTTTCTTTCTTTTTTTTTTTTTTTACCTTTACCTCTTCAAGATTCTACAGAATGAGCAACTAGATGAAATATCTTCCTTGGGTAATGAGGAAGTTTCAGCAGTTAGCCAAGCATGGTTTACAACTAAAGAAGATAAGGATTCTCTGACTAACAAAGGTAAGATATAATGTGAATTTTAGTGTCCATTGGGGGGAAAAAAAAAGTGGGAGGTAAGAAGAACTTGTAGTCATCAGGATTTTGAGGACTTCATAATTGTGATTGAGTAGTTAACAATATTTGAGTTTTTGTAATTGATTAACTTTGGCTCTGAATGAGACCATGAAACCAACGTTTGTTTTTTAATAATTAATCATAATTTCTCTGAGATGCAGTAAATCATAAACAGATGCACAGTGGTGGCATTTAAAAGAAAGTACAGTTACTGCACGTGGGAGTGGGAAGTCAAGTCTTTTCAGAGATCTAACTTTGGTCTGATAAGCGGCTTAGAGGTTTAAAGTAAGTGTTTATAGTGCTACGGAGTTCATGAGGATTGGTAGGGAGCTGCTATAAGAAAGTCGGGGGTGTGCGTACGTCACTCTGAAGTTAAGGAAAGGAATTGTTTTCAACCACTGCATAGTAATACTCATTATGAATATATTATTCACTTGGTATCCAACATATTATGTTTACCTTGGAATTTAGCTACATTTTATTCCCACAGATAATTTATTTAATCACAAAGCAAATCCGCAGTATTTTATTCCTCTTGAGGGATAACATTATTTCTTTTCCTTTAAAGGACATAAATGGAAACAGGGGATGTGGTCTAAGGAAGAAATTGATATTTTGATGAACAATATTGAACGCTATCTAAAGGTATTTTATGGCATATTTTTTTGTTTCACAAATTTTTTCATTGCCAATTGCAAAAATTATCAAAGCATCATTGTATGTACTTTACAAGGAGCTTTCCAGTAATTTTTGTAATGGTTGATTGGTTAATATGTCATAGCTTCATAATTCTAAGGTATATGATTACAGTATATTTTTAAACAAATTTTGAATTCTTTTTTTTTTTTTTTAAGATTTTATTTATTTGACAGAGAGAGACAGTGAGAGAGGGAGCACAGCAGGGGGAGTGGGAGAGGGAGAAGCAGGCTTCCCGCTGAGCAGGGAGCCCGATGTGGGGCTCGATCCCAGGACGCTGGGATCATGACCTGAGCCGAAGGCAGACGCTTAACGACTGAGCCACCCAGGCGCCCCAACAAATTTCGAATTCTTAGTTTAAAATAGCTGTAATGCGTTAGTTAACACCTGAAGTTTAGACAAAATCCTAATAGCTTCTCAGAATCTTAAAGCCCTGTCTTTTCAAGCAGCCTGTAGTTTAAGCTTGTATTGTCTACAGCCTAAGATATACGTCTTCTTCTTTGAATTTATGACATGAGACTTCTGCCTTTAAAAAAAAATGAATAATTTAGTTCATTTTCCTGTTGAGGCTTATATGCTGTTAGCTAAGTCATCCTTTTCATTAAATGTCTCTGGAACAAAGTGTTTCTGAGGTACTGGAGATATGAATTGCCATAACACATGGTATTGGCTTTTTAAAAGCCAGCAGTTCATTTGGGAATATTCAAAGCAGATGAAGAGCAATATAAGGCTTTGTACCATGTGAGTGATACATGTTGTGAATTCTGCATGAGATCGGAGAAGGAAGAGTATATTCTTAGGGTTAGGACAGTTACGGAGAATATTGGAAGAGCAAGGATTTGAGTGGAGTCTTAAAGGAACAGAACTTGGGCTAGAGTGGGGCTGGAGGGAGCATGAGCAAATGCTGAACACCAGGGAGTCAGAAACGAAACCCAGAGCACATTAAATTAGCCCTTTAACTTGCACTGAGTCATTAGCCTCTGGAAACTTGGCTTTGAAGTCCAGTCCAAAGAACTAGAACTCTGTCCCATAGGAAATGAGAAAAACTGGTAACTTAGTTGAGTGAGAGATTGGTGGAGTAGGTCTGTGCTCTTCTCAAAGAAATTTTTCCAGTTATTTGCTGACCATTCCCTTAAAGGAGTTAGTGCATGTTTGAAATACATACCATCAGCATTGTTTGGGAATGGGAGGTGTACAGTATTTATTTAACCATTCTCCTATTGTTTGATACTTAGTTTATATAATTTTTCACTATTATAAATACATTGCTGCCTAGAATGTCCACATTCTTTTTTTTCCCCCTTAAATAGTTGTTTATAATGTCCACATTCTTAAACCTAATTTTAATCTGCACTGTTCCCAAGCTAAGCTCTGTAAACTATAAAGAGTAAATAAAAAACTTCAGTTCTTTGTTAATGAATAAAGATCCTTCCCACCAAACTAATTTTTTTAAGAGAAACACAAATACAGTGACCATTGAAAACGTATGTCCGCTGGTCACATACACTTTAGTTAATTAAAACTTGGAAAATGCTGCAGGTTTAGATAAGACAGTAATGAATGGTAAGAACACTGAACTTTGGGAATTAAGAAGCTGGTTTCTTGTCTAGGGGATTGGAGTAGATGGTTTCCAAGAACCCCTTCAACTCTATGAATAAAGGGTGGGAATGTGACAGATATTGGAGACCTTTTAGAGGACCATTTCACTTGACCAGATGAGAGTAATTAAGGACTCTGTAAACTACAGTGATGGCAGAATTGGCAGGGAAAGGGCAGATGAGCAGGTAGTCTCTAAGGACGCCTGGTGACTGGATGTCGGGGAGGAGGGAAAAGGAGGATTTGGAATAACTTCAGAGTGTTTTATTTCGGATGACTGGGAGAATGATTAATGGATTGGCAGAGATAGGAAATGTCCAAAAAGATGTACTGATCGTGGGAAAAGGTATTTTGTTTGATAGTTGACCATGGATTTTATTATGTGCTGCTGTTTAAGAACATTGTGGAGCCATTTGTAAACCAATTAATTAGACGTCAGAGAAGTGAAAGTAACTGCTACAAGTGGAAAAAGAGAGCGCAAAAGGATCTTTTCATCTCACTATATGGTCATCCTGCAACACAGTGCCTTTCAGATATTTAGACTTGTAAATGTTAGTTTTAATTATTTGCAGAACTGGCATAAGAGAATTTTAGATTCTAAAATTTAGAAACTTTGGGGCACCTAGCTGGTTCAGTCAGTAGACTATGACTCTTCGTCTGGGGTCATGAGTTTGAACCCCATGTTGGGTGTAGAGATTACTAAAAAAAAAAAAAATTTTAATAAATAAAATGTAGAAACTTTTTACTATGAAGTTTTATATATTCAAGAGAATGTATATAATGCATATCAGTGTAGTTTTACCTCTTTTTGAAATTTATGTAAATAGATTCATTCTTTGGGTGTTCTGTAACTGGTTTCTGTTGTTTATTACTGTGATTTTGTGATCCCTACCCTGTTGATTTTTTTTTTTTTTTAGCTGTATTTCACTATGCCAATGCATATACTGTAAGTTATCCATGCATAGTTAATGGTTGTTTTGGGTCTTTTTAGTTTTTTGCTATTTATTTATACAAATTTGATGGGTGTGAATGGTATTTTATTATGGATTTAATTTGTATTCCTCTGATTACATACTTTTATATGCTTACTGGCCACTTTTTATGTTTCCTCTTTGAAATTCCTGTTTGTGTTTTTCATCAGTTTTTTATGGGGTTATACTTTTTCATTTTCTAGACATTCTTAATATTAACGGCATTTTGTTTATTTGTATGACAGATATCTTGTCTCAATTCAGTGGGCTATCTTTTCCTTCTTCCTGGGGGTCATTTGATGAAAAAAGATTCTTAATTTCAATATCAAAATCATTATTCTTTTATATTTTGCATGGTTATTTAAGAAATTCTCCTCTGCTTCAAGGGCATAAAGATACTGCCCTATATATTGTCACATAAAAGTTCTATAGTTTTGCCTTTCTTGTTGATTTTTTTTTTTCCTATAGCTCTGAGATAGGGTTTCACTATTGGGGTTTTTTTGGTTTCGAATGGAAGATTGTTGTCCCAGCATCACTATGGAATGTTGGTCTTCTCCCAATCTACAATGTCCATTTTGCCCCAAGTCAAGCTTCCCCAGACTTGTTCCTGTTTCTGACCTGTTCCTAGGTTCTGTTTGTTGGTACTTGCACCAGTATAGATAGCACTGTCTAGAGAAATCAGAGCATCTGATGGGGCAAGTCTCTATGAATGTCTTGGCCCTTTTTGGCCCTTTGCTCTTCCATTATAAATTTAGAGCCAAGTTGCAGAGAATGGAAGACCGTTGGAATTTTTATTGGGACTGCACTGAATCTGTGCATCAATTTGAGGGTAATTAACATCTTTACAGTATTCCATCTTCCTATAGAGAACGTTGTATACCCTCCATTGTAGTGGCTTCCTGTTTAATACCTTTTGGTACTTTGTTTTCCTCCACAAAGGACTTGCATCACTTGCCTAAGATTTAGTCCTGTTGCTTTTAATTATGATGTTACTGTAGATGAGAACTTTTAAACTTTTTTTGATCTTTGTATAGAAATGAAAATGACTTTATATATTGATTTTGTAACCAGTATTTGCTACTCTGAAGTTTCTACATATATAATACCTGTGAATGATTTTTTTTTTCAATCTGTACTTTTTATATATTTTCTTTTATTAGGTTATCAGCAAATCCAGACTCAGTAGGAATATAATCACATATGAATGTTCTATGTTATGAATGTTCTTTCCATATCTATAGCTATTTACATTTTTTCCATAAATTTAATATTTAATGCTGTAATAATAACAAATTTTTTTTTTAGTTAACACAAAATTCCTGGAATAAGCTCACCTTCTGTATTGATTACTGACCTTCTTACACATTGCTGGTGCTCAATATTTTAGGGACTAGGGGATCTGTGTTACAGAATGAGCTTGCCTGAAAATTCTTTTCTGAAACTATCCTTGTGTGGTTTTGCTACTGAGGTTATGCTAGCCTAATAAAATGAATGAGGAAGTGTCCCCCCTGTTTTTCTATACCCTACAATAGTTTAAAATCAGAATTATGTTTCTCTTGATTGTTTGGTAGGATTTACCTGTAAAGTCATGTGGGCCTGATATTTCCATTGTGAAAAATTATTAATAACTGATTAAATTTTCTTGGTGGTCTGTGCTTATTAGATTTTCTATCTCTTCCTGAGTCTCTTTTGGTAAGTTGACTTTTTCTAGGAGTTTATTCATTTTATTTAAGTTTTCAAATTTATTGCCATAGAATTTTCATAATGTTCAACTCTCTAATCTTTGTAGCATCTCTACTTAGGCCCCATTTTTTCATTTCCAGTATTGTTTTGTCTTTTAGTTTTGCCATAGTTTATCTTTTCATATTTTATTAGTCTTGATGAGTCTTTTCAAAGAACCATTTTTTAACATTGCTTGTAGTTTGTTATTTATTTGATTCCTGATTCCATTAATTTTGTTCTTATAATTTTCTTCTACTTTCTTTAGATACTAATTTTTTATAATTTTAAAAGGGGTTGACACAACTTGACTTTATTGAATTTAATAGTTTATTTTTGGAGCATTTAAGTATCACTTTATTATCTCTTCAAACATTTTAAAGTTTATATTTGACTTACTATTTCTCTAAATGCCATTGATGATCCTGAACATAAAAAAACAACTTTTAAAAAGCATAGTATATCCATATGCATTTTATCAGAAATCCCTAAATCAAAGAAATGTAACCCATTTAGGCACGCGGAATAAAAGATGCTACAGAAATCATCTTTGAGATGTCAAAAGACGAAAGAAAAGATTTCTACAGGACTATAGCATGGGGTCTGAACCGGCCTTTGTTTGCAGTTTATAGAAGAGTGCTTCGCATGTATGATGACAGAAACCATGTGGGAAAGTATGAAAACTTGTAATGCTGCATGTTTTCATGTAATTAGGGGAAATATTTAAAGAGCTATCATTTTTTAAATATAGTTATCAGAATTTTAATTGGAGACAGCTATGAATTACTGTTTGCTGTGTTAATATTTTTTTTCTCCAGGTCCATGTTGTAAATATGGAAATCTCATTATAATAAGGCCTCTTAGAAATTAGAATCTCAATCACCTTATATATGTCAGATTTTAGACTTAGCTGTCTTCATCAAAATCTGCTTTGTAATAAAGTAATAAAATAATAAAAATACAGTGGTTAAAGATTTAGGAAGTTGAAAAAAACCCCTAAATTCATTGGTAACGTTCCTTTTTTTTTTTTTTTTTTTAATAGTATAGCATTTCCTAGGTTAGTGACTTTATTTATATATATATATATATATATATATAAAACCAGAGTGGAAAATAAATAATTAAATTTCTGAATACAATGCCTGGATTTCTGTTATAGGTAACATTTATGGGAAGGCATCATTTTTTTTTCAATGCAATGATTCTTTGGTGTTACTGACGTATTTTTAATTTCTCTTTGGGAATTTTAGGTAGTTATACTATGGCTTATTAGATACTGCTTTAAAAAAGAACATTGCATTGGCTGTATTGAGTACTTGCCATCTAAAGAAAATGAGCCTTTACGTTGGAGCAAGAGTATGGCAGATATCCGTGCATGGGTAGGGGAAATGAAGAGAAGTTTTTTAAATTTTTTGGTGCCTTGTGAGAATTTACCATAGATTTGCATTTTGGCTCTGGTTTACAATGTCATGCATAGCTATGTTAGAGGGCCTGAAACCAGTTTTGAAATAGAGTAGGAGCAAATATGTTTTAAATGTTGAATTTTCCTAGAGAAAGATGTACACTGCTCACTTTTATTATAGCTAAAAGTATTGTATTTTTTTTTACAAAAAAGAAGATAGAAGAATTAGTTTTAATTTTTAGTAATTTACTTTGAAATTGGTTACTTTAAAAATATTATCAGTATGCTAAGTGACTTAACATTTGGCTCCCTAAGTGAAATTCTGATTTTTATTAAGGTTTTTTAGCATTCTTTGTTTTAATTGATCTTTTTAAAAATTTCTTTAAATTTCTAGATATACACCTGAAGAAATTGAAAAGCTCAAGGAGTAAGTTTAAAATTTTTTTTCTTTTCCTGAATTCTGATAGTTGGGTTTTAACTTTTTTAATACCTTTGTTTTTTAAACTTTTACTGTGAAAATGTCTAGAGATTTTTAGTAGACTGGTGTAATTTAATCCTGCTATTAAGCATGATTGACCATAAAAAGAACTTTTCAGATCCATACATGCACAGAGTAGCCATGCCCATAAATTTCGTCTTCTCCTATAGTGAGTTGCTGAATGAAATGTGTCCTCAGACCACTAATAAGGGTTACAGAAGAGATTAGATGGCCATTCTTGGTGGCCTGAAGACTAAATACTAAATACCAGGAACTTAATACCAGGATCAAAACCAGGGTTGTGCTACATGCTTAGTTTAGAATGGTGACTTAGCAAATGTTTCACTTAATGTCTGGGCGAACTCTACTTTATGAAGGCTATTTCGCAGGAAAAATAATTTTCTTTGTTGAGTAGGGCCATAAAGTATGGGTTAATGGATTGTATGGATCGTGGAAAAAACTGAGGGTTGATCCTCTTTATGATGGTAGCAGCTTGGGAAACTTTTTCAGATGTCTGAGAAGAGCTCGTTAGGAGTACTGAAAAGGGAACAATCTGGGGATTGCCTGGGAGATTGTGTCAGTAACCTGAGGGGAAATTTGGTCTTTTTTGAACACATATCCAAGTTACTTATTTCTTCTCTGACCCAGGAAAAAGGCAATTGCTGCCTGTTTTTTTTTCACCCACAGACAACTGTGGACCCCAAAAAAAGGCCACACTTTCAAACTTTGGCTCTCAAAGTATTGCTGCCCACAACTTCCAAACCAGTCAAATGGGAAGAAGAAGAATGAAGAATAAATGATGAAATTAAAAGGGAGAAAACAGTTGAACCCAATGCTGATTGGCAGACTCTTGTTTTAGGCTCCGGATAAAGCATGGCAATGACTGGGCAACAATAGGGGCGGCGCTAGGAAGAAGCGCGTCTTCCGTCAAAGATCGGTGCCGACTGATGAAGGATACTTGCAACACAGGTACTGTGAGCGCTGCCGATGGGCTGCTCTTGTCCCCATCGGAGCTTCCCGCCCTGTCACATACTGCTTTCTCTTCTCTTCTGGAAAGAAATTTGTCATTCACTTGAGTTCACATTTTATTTTCTTCACGCTTTGTAGGCCCGAGTAATCCTTCATTTTTCTGCTTTTGTGCGAGGTGACATTGTTCACAGGGACACATGTCCTCAGTTTCCGAGGTTTTAGGTATAGCATGTTTCCATTTTGTAGCCATTCAAAACTGCTCCAGTTGGGAAAGTTGTTACTAGGTTTATGTACAGGAAGTAGTTTTAATTTAAGCCCATCTAACTGTTGAGCTTCTGTTAACAACAGCTTATCCACTCATGTTTATAAAAAACTTAAAAAGTTATCTTTCAGTGCTGTGGCTCTGTTTTGCTTATTTCAAACAAGTAAGTATATTTTTCCATAGAAAAGACTTGTCATTAGTGTTTCAGTCTCTAGTACAGACCACAAATGCCTATTTAACTCTTAATGTATACAAATGCACTGATGATACTGTTAAACCTACCCTTTGTGACCAACAACAGTATTGAGGCTCCAGCACCAGCTCTCAGATAACTTTTCTGAGCCTCAGTCTCCTCTAAAATGAAGAGTTAGAAGAGGTGATCTGTAATTCTCATATATGAGAAGGGAACTATGATCTCATAGTTCCCTTTTAGCCCTAAAATTCTCTGAAGGAGCCACAATCTGTGCTTAGTCTTTCAATAAGAAAAATAGTTCTCAAGTTAAGCTTCCAGGTTATATATTTTCTTTTTTCACCTCCCTACCCCGCCAAAGTGGAATCAGGAATATTTCCTGCTTAACCATTCATTCCACCAGCCCTATGACCCACAAGACATTGAGAACATAAATCCCACCAACTCTGTCATTCTGTGGTTAATGACAGCTTAATGAATGAAGCAGGAATAGGAGCTCTAGATTTAGGATTTGACCCCAGAGTTTCATGTAAGGCACTGTGAGTACAGAACCCCTTTTGTTGCCATGCTAAAGTAGAAGAGCAGGACTTTGTCTTGAATATATGGTATCCAGAACTGTGCCTAGAACATAATAGAAGTTCAATAAATACTTGTTGAATGAATGAATCCCTGATGCAAGCACACAGCTCTTTTGAAATTTTCTAGACATTTTTAGCTACTAGTAACAAAATGGAAACAGAAGTAGAAGGAGTAAAAAAAATGTTTTTCTGCTCAAGTTCCTTAAGAAAAGACCAAGAGGATCATTTGGTGTCATTACTGGTTTATGGCTTTAGGAAAACCTGGAGTAAAATCATGTGTGAATACCAGTCTCAGACTTCTGTTTTATCACAATATCTTAGAGTTGGGATAGTGGGGAAAGGAGATGGTATAAATCTAGTTTCCATTTTTACTTAAGTGGGTGGGAGCCCATAGGAGTTACTCCACTTGTCTCTCATCATTCATTCCTCTAATGAAGGATCTCTATTGAGCTTACTCCACTTCTGCACAGCAGGAATTTTAGGCAAGACTAAGGAAAAATTGTGATTGTGAGTTTCTGTGTCCATGTCGCCTCCATGAAGCTCTTCCCACTTAGGATTAGTGCAACTTGACAGCATATAATTTTTTCTAGGTATGTATTGCGTAGTTTTTCTTTCCATAAGGAGTCAGTCAGTATTTTCTAGTAGGATTCTATATTTTCTTTTGTATCAAGAACCTTACTGGGCTAGTCAGGTGCAACCATCTTAGTAGATATATGCAGATTCCCGCCCCAGGGTCGTTCATAAATAACTTTTGGTGCTACTGCGTACTTCCATCAGTCCTTGGAAATACAGGGCTGAATCTGATTTGCAAAAAAAAAAAGAAGGTAGCAGTAGTGGTCTAGATGATTTCCTTCTTTCAGGGAAGTGGACGGAAGAAGAGGAGAAGAGACTTGCAGAGGTGGTTCATGAATTGACAAGCACTGAGCCAGGTGACATAGTGACACAGGGCGTGTCATGGGCAGCTGTGGCAGAGCGAGTCGGGACCCGCTCAGAAAAGCAGTGTCGTTCTAAATGGCTCAACTACCTGAACTGGAAACAGAGTGGAGGTACTGAATGGACCAAGGAAGATGAAATCAATCTCATCCTCAGGTTTGTGTCGTAAGTCCTTTAGTAACAAAAGCTGCTTAATAGCTATAGTTGTCTTGATTGGTATTTCCTCTTTTGGTTTCCCTAGATGCCTAATGTCTGAAAAGCATCCTTTCCATAGAGAAAGGATCCATGGAGGATCTTTCAGATCCTATGCATTTCATATTGAGCTCTTTTTTTGTTGTTTTGTGTTTGTTCCTTTTTAGAGGATTTAGTGCTCGTGCAAAGTACCAGCTTGAAGGCGTGGAGACTGAAGTCCTCTCTGTCCACAGAACAGGTACGGCACAGACAGTGGCCCTGCAGCTTGCCACTGTCCCACCACTGTGCCTCAGTGCTAGCAGAGGGACTCCACGTGCAGGGGAAGAGGGCTCTTCAGTCTCCATGCCCTTCAATCTTGGGCTCCTGCGCTAAGATTGCCAAGAAGGGGGCCCAGTCTGCAGTTACCCCACACCTTCCCACTGGCCCCAGTCAGGCACTTCCGTTTTTTTTTTAAGTTAGTCGGTATAACCATTAAGACTCAGTGATTCAAGTGGGCAAAAATACCAATAAGAAAATGTTTGAGACACTGAAGTAATAAAAGCTACTCCCTCCTGCAAATCAAAATCATCATGACAGTTGAAGCTAGAAAACAAAACAGACCATTCATACCCCAAATTGAGTGGTACTATCATGTTGATGGTTTTTGTTTTGGTTGCTGCTGGAGTATTTTGTTTTTCTAGCATTTTATTTTGGGTTTTGTTTTTAATATACTTCTTTCAACCAGTCATCTGCAAATAGCTCATTTCTCAACATTTTTATTACAGATACGGAAAAGCTCAGATCTAGGAAGTAACTTGCTATGACACACTCTAAAACATGGCAAAACACTATATAATTAACCCTGTTCTTACCCTCTTCTAACCTTTAGCTACTCCCTTGCCTTTACAGTGCTTCATCTGCTTCTGACCGTTTACGGTCTGGCCCCTTGCTTGTACCATTAACAAAAGGCTCTTGCCAGTGCTCAGTCATAGCTCTCAGCTCTGGGAGCAGTTCTGCACCCTTGAAATTCTTTCCCATGCAATTAACAGTAGCTTTTCCGTGACAAAAGCTGCTGTCCCCTTTATTGCCAGTGCCATCATGTGTAGTCAGAGGAGGGTTCTTCCAGAGAAATCCATTAACAGGTTCTAACAGACGTTTGTTTTGTAACCTGTAGGATAGCAGAGCTTGATGTAGCTGATGAAAATGACATCAACTGGGATCTGTTAGCGGAGGGATGGAGCAGTGTCCGTTCACCACAGTGGCTTCGAAGTAAATGGTGGACCATCAAAAGGCAAATTGCAAATCATAAGGATGTTTCATTCCCTGGTAATGTATTATTTGCTTCTTAAGTCCTTCCCTTGTCTTACCAGATATTTACTCCTCAGAACTTAGAGGTCAGAAATTCTTTGCCTCAGCTAAAGAGATACGAATCTTAGTAGATCTTCACTTAAATATCTCCTCTGTTTCTTTGGGTAACTGTCTTTTCTTCCCTTGAGGAGTTGATGTGATGTGTAATTCTCAAAGCACCTAAGACGAAAATATACACGTTTATACACATTCTTGTTCTCATATCAACTGAAGAAGAAAACGATTTTACATATCGTGTACCAAAATGAATTTCTGAAAACTTAGGTTTAAATCAACTTTTATGTGTTGAATAATTTCATGTATTTTAACTGGGTTTGTCATTTAGAGATTGTCTTTGGTGGCTTTATAGTATAAAGACCATAAATCTAGAATTCATTTATTACATAAATCTAGAGATCTTAAGTTGGGTTTGCTTAAACGGGAGGCATAGAGCCTGCTTTGCACCGAGGTGCAAAACTCCGTTGTACAGTTCATGTAATTAAGGCAGTCAGATTCATTCCCCTTAGCGTGGTGCTCCAACTTCCATTTTTCCCAAGGAAAATTAAATGCTGAAGAACTTTGGCTTGATGAAAATAAGATTTTTTAAAAATTAAGTACATAGTTACAAATTTATAAAGCTAATGTTAAAACCGGAAGAGTGAATGAATACTAATGTGACATGAACCCACCCAGATTTCAGTTATCACCTGAGAGTATTGATAGCTTATCATGACTAGTGGAATGGGGCAAGTCTAGATTTGACTTTCCTGCACAAGAATTCATGGTGGTTGCATATTACTGTTTGGAAAAAATGAGCTGCTACTCTGGAGTCGTGAGTTAAACTAAAACAGTCAGGTGTCCTTGAGTACTTGGTGTGTGTGGAGGAGAAGTACACTATTCACTTAAAAAAGGAAATAAGCTACTTTGCATTAACAATATTCTTCCTAAATGGTAAGAATTTTATCCTGAAGCCCTAGGACATAGCGAAGGTTTTATTTTCATGTTCCTCACAATGGCTATTTTTTTAATGTATCTTAGGTGGCAAGAATAACATTATGTTAGGAATTTTTTAAGTTTCTTGTGATGGATGATGTTTCCAAAAATTTCCAGACGGGTTGTAGCTTTAAAATATTTTTATTGTTATTTTGCTGAGATCTCACATGCAGTGTACAATTATTTATTCCAAATACTTTCCCTCCTTACCCCCACCTCCCTTGCTGCTTAGATGGTGGTCTGTCGGAGAATCAATGTTCTTTTTGTCTACCCATCTCCCTTCAGTCTTAATAAAAGGTCTTAAACAGTTACATGAGAATCAAAAAAACAACCCAACGCTTTTGGAGAATAAATCAGGATCTGGAGTTCCAAACAGTAATTCCAATTCCAGTGTACAGCATGTTCAGATCAGAGTCGCCCGCTTGGAAGACAATACAGCCATCTCTCCAAGCCCCATGACAGCCTTGCAGATTCCAGTCCAGATCACCCATGTCTGTAAGTGTTTATTGGAGACTCCTTGCTATTGGACCTGTATGATTTAGTAACGGCTCTAACACCTTTCATTCTTCTAGAATGTTGACAGGAATTTGTGCAAGTTGACACAGGCACTCTAAGGCATTTTACAATTGAGCAAAATAGAGTTCCTAAGGTGGCACATCATTTGTAGTAATTCACCAGAGACACAAATTGGGGGTGGATTTGAAGTCGTGTGTAGAAGAAATGAGTTTGTTGAGATTGAAGATTTTCTTCAGGAAGTAAAGAGCCAGTTTCCTGTGGGAACTCTTTTGTTTATCCTTTCTTTTTCCTTTGCGTCTGATATTTTTTGTGTTTAATGAGATTATGAGAACTGAACAATTGTTACAGGGAGAGGAAATTATTTCCTGAAATCTAAGCCAAGTTGATAGTTCTTTTTTCCCATGGTAGAGTAACAAAAGGAAGGAGAATAAAATTCTCAGAACCAGATGATTCTTCAGTTTTTTCTCATTTCTTTTGTCTACCTAAATGCTATGCCTATGGAAAGGTCATTACCAAGAGTATACCAGTTGCTGTTTGTTATTCTCAATCAGGATTATTGGCATTTTGAGTGAGATAATTCATTGTTGGCAGGGCTGTCCTACACATTGCAGGATGCTCAGTGTCCCTTGCAGTAGTACTTCCTAATCACTATGGCAAATAAAAACACCTAAGGATTTTCACCTTTTTGAGAATCACTGGGCTGTCTATTGGTTGTGGTGACACTATATATATCCATATATCCAATGACTATCAAAATTACCTTGGAGACCTTTAAACTAATCATGCCTGTCTTAAAATTCTTATTTAAGTTTGGGTATTTGCTTTAGCTTTCTACCAGTGTGATAATGCATGAAGAATTTTTCTTTAGCCCTCTGCTTATTTAACTTTATAGCCTGAAGAATTACAAAGCAACTGAAATTACTGGTCCGCCATAAATATGAGAGCTGTTGGTTATAGATTGTGCACAGAGATTGTTAGAACTCTCCTTGGCTGTTGTGGTGACTATACTTATTGGGAATGCAGACATTTTAGATTTGGTACCTTAATATTCACAGGATGGCTTTTTTAAAATATGTAGAATAATTGTATTTCTTCCAGCAAGAAATGTTGGTAAGAGTTTTATACCATATCAGTTATTCTTTGCATTCAGGCTAAAATCTCATGATTGTTTCTTCCTTTATGTTAGGAGTCAGGGACTAGCAAACCTTAAAGCCAGAATAGTAAATATAAACATGTTAGACTTAGCAGCCCACATAAGTCTTTGTGGAATTTTCTGGTTTTTAAACAATCCTTTAAAAATGTAAAAACCATTCTTAGTCTTGAGCCACATTTGTCCCTGCCCATAGTTTGCTTACCCATGATGAAGGTTATTTATCTGGAATCACTTTAAATTATTCTAAGTATGATCTTAAGATTCCATCAAATAGAGAAATAGTAACATGAATCAGGTGCATTTCTTTAGAAAGGTGTCTCATTTCCAACTGAGAAGTATTTTAGTCGGAATAAACACTACACATTACAAGATGATTCCAAATCCTTTTTCACATGGATTTAACTACAGGTGCAATTGAAAGCACCAAGAGATCCACGTTTCATCTAGTCTTAATTCCTTATAACCTTGATCAGGTGTAACCAACACTGCTCAAGTCTAAAGCCTCAACTGACACACCTATAAAGAGATTATATACTGTGTGATCTCTAAAGCACTGTTCAGTCTCCCAAATGTGTTCTTCTGGGCTGGGCGGAGCAAGATGGCGGAGGAGTAGGAGACCTGGATTTCGTCTGGTCTCAGGAATTCAGCTGGATAGGGATCAAACCATTCTGAACACCTACGAACCCAAATGTGTTCTTGTGAAATAACTTTTTTTTTTTTTTAGAGATTTAAGAGAGAGCACAAACTCGGGGCGGGGCGCGGGGGGGGGGGGGGGGGGGGG